>NC_057806.1:139211058-139386337 GCF_018294505.1 Triticum aestivum
CCATTAACCAGATGAGATGGGGAGGGGCTACAGTGATCTCCCACCAGGCGGCGGGACTGTAGCCACGCCTCCCCGACCGAGCACGCATCATTAGCAGCACGGCTATAGTAATCCATAGCCGGTAGGACCCGCGAGCGGTGGAGGCGGCCTGTCGGCTCCATACCAGACCAGTCGGCGGGCCTCGGCAGTCGGCGGAGAAGCCGGCGACCAGAGAGACTGACAACCGGGCCCTACGCCCAGCTGGATTACCATTGTACCCCTGGGGGGTAGGCCTATATAAACCCCCCAGGGCACCCATGCAAAGGGTTCCCACCCCGTTAGAATTAGACTCATACATAGAGGAAGGAGAGAGCTAGCCTTGCCTTCTCCCACCTCGATCATACAGCTCGAGGAGCGCCATTGTACTCACTTGCGCCTTAGTGATCATGCGGAGACCCCGTAGAGCAGGACTAGGGGTATTATCTCCTAGGAGAGCCCCGAACCTGGGTAAAGTTCGCCGGCGTACGTGTCTACGCCTCATCCCGCTTCCAGGCACCGGCGACGTTCTACTCGCTCCCACCATGATAAGCTATCCATTGGCATATGTCGCACCCAACCCCCGACATTTGGCGCCCACCGTGGGGCGAGGTGCACCGTCGTCTGAAGACCTGTTCTGGACGGGAACCCTTTTCCTCCCTGGCGAGCGCAGCCAGCCCGGCACGCCAGATGGAGTCAGTGCCGACGCGCTAGGTGGCGTGGAGCTCGCCTGCGTGGCGAGCTGCCTCGCCGACCTTGTTTGCGAGGTTCGCCTCTCCGATGAGCCGGCGCCCGATGCGGGCGATGATGGCCCTAAGAGCCGCCTCATCAGCCTCCTTGACTAGCTCCACGTAGCCAGCGAGCCCGCTGCTGACTTGGAGTTCGTTGGCTCCACCGACCCGATGCTTGTTGATTCCGACACTGCGTCACTTGACGTGTTCCCCACCAACGTGGTGGTCTACGACGAGCCGCCTCCTTGCGCGGAGAGCGGCGAAAGCGCCGTCACGGAGGTGCTTGTCATCGTCCACAGTGAGCACTCTGGCGGAGGTGCTCACGATCCGCTCAACACACCGCTACAAGACCTGACGGCGCACATCCCAGAAGACGCCGACGCCGAGACGCTGGAAGCACGCCACCTCCAGCTCATCGAAGGCGCTAAGAAGCTGGCTAGCATGACACGCCTGTAGGAAGCCTACCCGATGCGAGATGGACCATGCTGTGAGCGGCACGCCGGCTCCCGCTGGGCCCAGCCGCCTTGGCGCGGTCCAGCAGCGCGGCGTGGCAATCGCCAACCTGCTCGGGGCAGATCGCCCCGTCTATGCCACGCCCGCGGAAAATATCCGAGCTACCCAGGCGGCAGCAGAAGATCTAGACAAGTTCGACGACGAAGAGCGTCGCCAGATGGCGGAGCTCATCCAGCGGCTCCTCGATGCGGCTGCTGAGCATCACGAGGTCGGTTGCCACACTGAGGTGCCCCGCCGGCAAAACGACGATTCGCCTGCCCGCCGAGATCAAGGCGCAACATCTCGGACGCTGATTGGTGACGTCCGCGGAAGAAGAGACAAGGAGCCGGTTGCCAGCCGCAGCCGGACTCGCATCACCATCGAGCGCGACCAAGACGGCCGCCCAAGAACAGTGGAACGACGAGATGACTGTCCGCCTCCTCTCCCTAGCAGGGAAAGGCACGTCTCCCCGCCGCCTGTTGATCACCCGACACTCGGCGACTGCCTTGGCCGCCAAGAGGGAGTCGGAGAGAACGATGCCCACCACCGGATCGATCATCTCCACCGGTCCTTCGCGCTAGAAGAAGAAGATGAATTGGGTCTGCCCTGTTTCAGCCCCCGCATTCGAGACTAGCCCTTCCCCAAAGGGTTCACGCTCCCAAGAGACACGCCCAAATACACTAGCTCCATGAAGCCGGAGGACTGGCTGGTCGACTACTCCACAGCCGCCAGCATAGCAAACGGCAACAAGCGCGTTGTCGTGAAGTACGTTGCGCTCATGCTCCAGGGCACAGCCCGGACATGGCTGAACAGTCTGAAGCCCCGCAACATCAACAGCTGGGTTGACTTCACCGAAGCCTTCGTCTGCAACTTCACCAGCATGTACAAGCGGCCGCCCAAACCTCGCCAGCTCTCCTTGTGCGTGCAAGGCCCCAACGAGTCGACCCACGACTACCTCACGCGCTGGGCCGAACTCCACAACTCCTGCGAAGGCGTGCATGAGGTGCAGGCTATCGAGTACTTCACTGCCGGGTGCCGAGAGGGCACCCTCCTCAAGCACTGACTCCTCTGCGACGAGCCGGTGACCCTCGACGAGCTACTGATCATAGCAGACAAATATGCCACGGCCGACTCCTCCATGAAGGCAGAAATCCAAGTTGATACATCTGGCAAAGTAGCCCCTCAAGCTCCACGAACCCCGGCTGGCAACACCAGTCAGCGCTAGCAACCAAGCGACAGCAAGCGCAAGGCCGTGCAGCCGGTTTCCACAAGCCGGCAGGTGGCGACAGTCGAAGACCAGCAACCGGATGCGCAGCCTCCGTCCAAACGCCCGAAGGGCGGCAAGCCCAATTGGCTGCCGACCTTCTCATATGAGCAGACTCTTGACGCACCCTGCAAATTCCACAGTGGTGCGAAGCCGTCCAACCATACCACTCGGAAATGCCATTGGCTCACCAGGATCACCAAGGGAGATGGCCTTCCGCCTCCTCCGCCTGCTGGGCAGCAGCCGCCCCCTCCCCCTCTGTAGCCGGCCGTTCGACCAGTCGGAGCCATACAAGACGAGTACCCTGAAGAGCACGGAGCTTATGTCGTGTTCACCAGCATGGCCGATGATAAGCACAGCAGACAGCAACGACAGCAAGAAGTGAATGCAATGGCATCAGAGACCCTCGAGTTCATGCATTGGTCCGAGAAGCCCATCAACTGGAGCAGAGCCGACCACCCGGAGGTGATTCCCAATCCCGGTTCCTATTCCCTGGTTTTGGATGCCACCTCTGCCACTGATCGACGAGCTCCTGGGTTTTCCCGAGTTCTGATAGATGGCGGCAGCAGCATCAACATTCTATACAAAGATACCATGGAGAAGTTAGGAATTAGACAAAGGCAGCTTCAGCTCAGTCGGACCGTATCCCATGGCATAGTTCCTGGCCTTTCTTGCTCACCAATCGGCAAGATCCAGCTAGACGTCTAAGGGAGTCCTGGATTTGGGGGTATCCGGACAGCCGGACTATATCCTTTGGCCGGACTGTTGGACTATGAAGATATAAGATTGAAGACTTCGTCCCATGTCCGAATGGGACTCTCCTTCGTGTGGAAGGCCAGCTTGGCAATACCGATATGTAGATATCCTTCCTTGTAACAGACTCTGTGTAACCCTAGCCCCCTCCGGTGTCTATATAAACCAGAGGGTTTTAGTCTGTAGGACAACATACAATCATACCATAGGCTAGATTCTAGGGTTTAGCCTCTCCGATCTCGTGGTAGATCAACTCTTGTACTACTCATATTATCAAGAATAATCAAGTAGGACGTAGGGTTTTACCTCCATCAAGAGGGCCTGAACCTAGGTAAAATATCATGTCCCCTGCCTCCTGTTACCATCCGCCTTAGACGCACAGTTCGGGACCCCCTACCCGAGATCCGCCGGTTTTGACACCGACATTGGTGCTTTCATTGAGAGTTCCTTTGTGTGTTCATCATTAGGCTTGATGGCTCCTTCGATCATTGATAGTGATGCAGTCCAGGGTGAGACTTTTCTCCCCGGACAGATCTTTGTATTCGGCAGCTTCGCACTGCGGGCCAACTCGCTTGGCCATCTGGAGCAGATCGAGAGTTACGCCCCTGGCCACCAGGTCAGGTTTGGAAGCTTAAATTACATGGCCGACATCCGCGGAGACTTTATCTTCGACGGATTTGAGCCCCTGCCGAGTACGCTGCACGATCACGATGAGCATGATTTAGCTCTACCATCGGACAGTGTGTAGGAGATCGCACCGGCAACCGCTCCGACCCTCAATTCGGAACCAATGGCGCCATCCACGGCCGGGGAGAAAGACCCTGCCACGGAGACCGCATTCTCAACGGCGATCGAGCCGAGTATCGACCTTACCCTTCACGAGAGCCGTGATGCCAAATTGCCGGATTCTTCCCCGGTCACGGACTCCGAACCGCCCGCGCCCGTACCTATCGAATCCGACTGGGTGGGGGTCATGGAGTTCACCTCCGTGGATATCTTTCAGCACTCTCCCTTCTGCGACATACTAAACTCATTAAGGTCTCTCTCCCTGTCAGGAGAGTCCTGGCCGAACTATGTTCGGCAAGATTGGGATGCGGATGATGAAAAAATTCGCCGCCCACCCACCACCCACTTAGTAGCCACTGTCGACAATTTGACCGACATGCTCGACTTCGACTCCGAAGACATCGATGGTATGGACGATGATGTGGGAGTCGAAGAGGAACCACGGCCCATAGGGCACTGGACAGCCAACTCATCATACGATATATACATGGTGGACACACCCAAAGAAGGCAATGGCGACGGGACAGCGGAGGATGACACCTCCAAGAAGCAACCCAAGCGCGACGTCAGCGGCGCCGCTCTAAGTCTCGCCAAAGCAAAAGCGGTGATACCGGCATAGGAGATAATAGCACTC
The DNA here is from genome assembly GCF_018294505.1 of Triticum aestivum. NCBI lineage: Eukaryota > Viridiplantae > Streptophyta > Magnoliopsida > Poales > Poaceae > Triticum > Triticum aestivum. The sequence goes on from NC_057806.1 coordinate 139,215,734, forward strand.
CAGATAGTGCCGAAGACGACAACAATCCCCTCCAGCAAGATGTAGAGTAGGAGGATGGAGAAGCCAGCCCTCCCGAGAGAGTGGCAGATGGGGAGGCGGAGGACGATAATTACATGCCTCCCTCCGAAGATGAGGCAAGCCTCGACGATGACGAATTTGTCGTGCCGGAGGATCCCGCCGAGCAAGAGCGCTTCAAGCGCCGGCTTATAGCCATGGCAAATAGCCTTAAGAAAAAGCAACAGTAGCTTCAAGCTGATCAAGATTTGCTAGCTGACAGATGGACTGAAGTCCTTGCGGCCGAGGAATATGAACTCGAACGCCCCTCCAAGAGTTACCCAAAGTGCAGGTTGCTACCCCAACTGGAGGAGGAAGCATTAAAACCTACGTCTCCAGCATATGACGTGGCTGATCGGCCACCTCGTGGCCGCCTACGTCTCCAGCATTTCAGCCAAAAGTGCAGCCCGCACCCCGACGCCACTCAAATAAAAATGACAAGGCACGGGGAAACACGCTAGAGCTGTGAGACGTATTGGAGGAAAAAGCAAAACACGCAAGATCGATCTACGGATCACGAGGGTGCGTCACTATGCGAGACGATAACCGTCACACCGGATACAGTAAAAGTAAATTCGGCCGGGATGGACACAGCGGACAAGATTCATTCGTGCTGCGTCGCGATATATCCCACTACAGAGGCGCCGCACACCCCATATGCTTCACAGATGAAGTAATGGATCACCAAATCCCAGAGGGTTTCAAACCCGTAAATATCGAATCATATGACGACACAATAGATCCTGCGGTATGGATCAGGGACTTCCTCCTGCACATCCACATGGCCCACGGTGACGATCTACACGCCATCAAATACCTCCCACTCAAGCTCAAAGGACCAGATCGGCATTGGCTCAACAGCCTGCCAGCAGAATGCATTGGCTGTTGGGATGATCTAGAAGCCGCATTCCTCGACAACTTCCAGGGCACTTATGTGCGACCACCAGATGCTGATGACTTGAGCCACATAATTCAGCAGCCAGAGGAATCGGCCAGGCAATTCTAGACACGGTTCCTGACAAAGAAAAATCAAATCGTCGACTGTCCGGATGCAGAGGCCCTAGCAGCCTTTAAGCACAACATCCGCGACGAGTGGCTCGCCGGCACCTTGGCCAGGAAAAGCCGAAATCTATGGCAGCCCTCACGACACTCATGACCCGCTTTTGCGCGGGAGAAGACAGCTGGCTGGCTCGCAGCAATAACATATCAAAGAACCACGTATTTCAGATACCAAGGATAGCAATGGCAGGTCACGTCGCAACAAACATAAGCGTCGCGTCAATAGCGACAATACTGAGGATACGGCAGTTAATGCCGGATTCAGAGACTCTAAACCCGGTCAACGGGAAAATCCATTCAAAAGAAGCACTCCAGACCCATCCATTTTGGACCATATACTCGATCGCTCATGCCAAATACATGGCACCCCCGACAAGCCAGCCAACAACACCAACAGGGAATGTTGGGTGTTCAAGCAGGCCGGCAAGTTAAATGCCGAAAACAAAGATAAGGGGCTACATAGCGATGACGAGGAAGAGCCCCGGCAGCCGAACACCTGAGGACAGAAGAGGTTCCCCCCACAAGTGCGGACGGTGAACATGATATACGCAACCCACATCCCCAAGAGGGAGCGGAAGCATGCGTTAAGGGATGTATACGTGTTAGAGCCAGTCGCCCCAAAGTTCAACCCATGGTCCTCCTGTCCAATCACCTTCGATCGCAGGGACCATCCCACTAGTATCCATCATGGCGGATTCGCCGCACTGGTCCTAGACCCAATCATCCACGGATTCACCTCCCCCGAGTCCTTATGGACGGCGGCAGCAGCCTGAACCTGCTTTATCTGGACACAGTGCGCAAAATGGGTATAGACCCCTCAAGGATCAAACCCACAAAAATGACCTTCAAAGGCGGCATACCAGGTGTAGAGGCCCATTGCACAGGCTCAGTCACACTGGAAGTGGTCTTCGGATCCCCGGATAACTTCCGAAGCGAGGAGTTAATCTTCGATATAGTCTCGTTCCGCAGCAGCTATCACGCACTGCTCGGGCGAACCGCATTTGCGAGATTCAACGCGGTACCGCATTATGCATACCTCAAGCTCAAGATGCCAGGACCTTGGGGGGTCATCACAGTCAATGGAAACACAGAGCGCTCTCTCCGCACGGAGGAGCACACTGCGGCCCTCGCAGCAGAAGCGCAAAGCAGCCTCTTAAGGCAATCCACCAGTTCGGCGATTAAAGACCGGGACACCTTCAAGCGTGCCCGGAGTAATCGGCAACAAGACCGCCTGGCACGTTCCGAGCTCGCATAGCAATGCGGCCACCACCCCAGTCCCAGCCTAACGGCGAAATCCGTGCCACGCGTACATAATTACGCATTGAAAATACCATGGGCACAGGTGGGGAGGGGGGCACGACTACGACACGCCCCAAGACGCGGCTCAACCGCACTAGGGGCTTCCCTCTTTGTTATTTTTCTCTCTTTCAGGACTTTACTCTCTGGAAGCCCCGTCCGACAATACAATTGCCGGACACACGATGCAACAACCAAGGAAGCAGAAAGCTACGTCACACCATGGAACCCCCAGGTGGTCTCTCATAACGAGTGAAATACTTGCTTTGAATACCATTCCTCATGTTGCCCTTGTAGGGGACATGTCAAATAGTCCTACCTTTTTGCTTATCACACTACTTGTATCATTCTGCTTCGACGCACCTTTTTGAATAAACAATGCATAGCACTAGACTATTACCGCATTCTCTATTCTTATATATATATATATATATATATATATATATATATATATATTGATTCACAACATTCAGCACCCGTACACTTTGGTACGGCCAAAATGCCAGGGGCTTAAGCGTACCCCATAATACGGCGTGAGAAGTCCGAACACTTTCAACAGTGCGGCACCCCGAACTTATAGCATTATATGCATCAGCTCCGAATCATGTCTAGGGTCAATAGTTGGGTTTGCCTGGCTCCCATGTTTTGGTACCTTACATTCTGCTACATCGGCTAAGGTAGCACTGGGAGACTACTGCGATTGTGCCCTGGTTCATCTGGGCAAGCACCTCGGTAGAGAAAGGTAAAACTGACTATCATGATAAGGCGAGAGCTGGTCACTGTTCGAGAGGTCTCGAGTCCCTAAAGACTTATGCCGCTTAGAGCGAGGAGTCGGCTTTGTCCGGCTTAAGGCGTGTATAGCGCCCCGAATTCGGCCTTCCGAATACTAGGGGCTTCGCCAAAATTTAAAATTGTAGACTTCTATGGCTAAGTGAGAGTGATAAAGCATTATAGTCTGATTGCCTTGTTCGTTGTGCTGAGCACCTCCCTCGAAGGACCCAACAATGGGAAAAAGAGTGCTTAGATTTATCCCGAACACCCCAGCACTCAGGGCATGGGGGCAAAAGCCGACGACTGGCCATCTCTCAGATTTAATAAACAGCCGCACAGAAGGTAATATTTTAAATTCAAACAAGCGTTGCATAGCGCATATGAACAAGTTTTCATAATACAGGATCACACAAGCAAGTTCATTCAAAAATTACATCCTTCGCACACTCATCTGCCACAAGATGGGCACCCTTCAAGACACCCTCATAATACATTTTGGGGTGGCGATGCTCCTTGCCCTACGGTGGCCCCTCCTTCACCAGCTTCTCGTTGTCCATCTTGGCCCAGTGCACCTTCGCACGGGCAAAATCCCGGCGGGCACCTTCGATGCAGATGGACCACTTGATGACTTCCAGCTGGGGGCAGGCGTCCACAAGCGGCCTCACCAGGCCGAAGTAGCTGTTGGGAAGGGAGTCGCCAGGCCACATGCGGACTATAAGGCCCCTCATAGCCTGTTCGGCCGCCTTGTGCAGCTCGACCAGTTGCTTTAGCTGGTCGCTCATAGGCATCGGGTGTTCGGTCCCAGTATACTGAGACCAGAACAACTTCTCCGTCGAGCTTCCCTCCTCAGCCTGGTAATATTTCGTGGCATCCGATATGCTGCGGGGCAAATCTGCGAATGCTCCTGGAGAGCTCCGGACTCGGGTAAGTAACAAGTAATTTACTTTCACATTCTTGATTTGCATATTGAATGCCTTACCCGCCGTTATCTTCCTCATCGCCTCAATTTCCTGGAGGGCCTTTTGGCTTCAGCCTTGGCATGCTTTGTGCTATCAAGGGCCGAGGCAAGCTCGGACTCTCGCGTCTTCGAGTCAAGCTCCAAAGTCTCGTGTTTCTTCACGAGAGCCTGGAGCTCTTGCTGCACCTCGCCCACCCATGCCTCTTGTTTCTCCTGCTCGGTGCGCTCCTTGGCCGCTTTGTTTTCGGCCTCGGATAATGCTTGCTTCAGGGTCGCCACTTCGGTCGTGGCCCCTGGCACATTCATGATGATCATGTCAGTTCGCAACCACATTTTCTTTTTTATATAGACAAGGTATTACTTACCTTTGTTCTCCTTGAGCTGCCTCTTGGCAAGGTCGAGCTCTTTCTCGGACCGCTCGAGGTTCTGCTTCAGTGCGGCGACCTCCACAGTCAGTGCGACAAAGGTCAACAGCGAAGCCTACATACGCATACAGACATACTTATATTAGACTCCTGCAGATATTATTTGATCCTCTATTCGGCTTTTCTTTGTGAACACCAAACAGAGCATCAGGGGCTACTGTCTATGCGGTAATATTTTTCCTATATTTTAAATACTTACCTCAAAGCTTGTTAGAAGGCTGGCACAGGCTTCAGTCAGTCCGCTCTTGGCGGACTGAACCTTCTCGATCACCGCACTCATAATAGTGCGGTGCTCTTCGTCGATGGAAGCGCCGTGAAGCGCTCCCAGCAGGTCGTCCGGTGCCTCTGGTTGGACAGAGGTCACCGGCACGGACGGCTTGCCCCTCTTGGAAGGGGGCCGCCTGCCCGAGTCCAGAACCACTGGAGGTTCCGGCGCAGTGTCCGTCTGAGGGCCGAACTTGGAGCCCTAGGGAGCCTTGCTCCCTTTGCTCCTGGAGTCCGGATAGTCGCCTTGAGGCGCCTCCGAGACTATCTCCCCCCCGGCTCGGTGCCCCTTGAGACAATACCTCGGCATTGTCCGTAGGGCAAGGAGAGGAGGCGGTTGGAAGTGTATCACTATTCATGTCCAACGAGTCCAAGGAACCGTCCGACGATGACACGTCGATACAGGCTTGGGGCGGACTACATAATCATGTTCGATGTTAGGAGAAGCAGTGCAACAAAAGTATGCTATGAGTTACTCTGGTATCCGAATACTTACAACTTCGCCAGGGGCTTGGCCCTAAGCAGCCACTCGTCTTCGCCGTCGGCGGCGGTGGTGGAATAGTCCCGAAGGAGATTCCTTCCCTTCTTGGACCCTTCGGCCTCTCCGGTTGGGGCGGCCTTCCTTTTCCTGTCTCCCCCGGCTGGAGGGGGAGAATCTTCATCTTCCTTCTCCTCGTTTTCAAGGGAGGAGTGTGCCTCGGACTTATCAGACAATGTGTCCGACACCACCTAGCGCCGGGAACTCTTTCGGGTTCCCGTGGCCTTCTTCTTGGTCTTCTCCGGCACCTCATAAGGAGCCGGAGTCCGCATCTCCGTGAGGACAGCGTCCGCAGGGTCTTCTAGCAGAGGGGCCGGACAATTAATTTGCTCCGATGTCTCCACCCAGTCCTGTCAAAGGCATGGGAGCTCAAACCCCGCACATGGTTAAGCTATGGGAAATAAATACCCTATGCACAGAGCTTACCGGATTCGCAGGGCGCTTCGCACTTAGTCTGCAGTCCTTGGTAAGAGAAAGGGGGACCTCGGCGCCCTTGAATAGCACCTTCCAGATGTCCTTATGCGTCGTATCGAAGAGCTCACACAGAGTCTGGTGCTGGGCCAGGTCGAACTCCCATAAGTTAAAAGCCCGTTGTTGACACGGGAGGATCCAGCGGAAGAGCATGACCTGGACTATGTTGACAAGCTTAAGTTTCTTGCTTGTCATGTTCCGGATACACTTCTGGAGTCCGTCCAGCTCCACCGATGAGCCCCAAGACAGGCCCTTCTCCTTCCAGGAAGTGAGCCACGTGGGGATTCCGGATCAAAACTCGGGGGCCGCCACCCAGTTTGCGTCGCGCAGCTCGATGATGTAGAACCACCCTGATTGCCACCCCTTTATGGTCTCCACGAAGGAGCCCTCGAGCCATGTCACATTGGGCATTTTTCCCACCATGGCTCCGCCGCATTCCGCTTGTTGGCCGCCTACTACCTTCGGCTTGATATTGAAGGTCTTCAGACATGGGCCGAAGTGGGGCCGGATGCGAAGGAAAGCCTCGCACACGACGATGAACGCCGAGATGTTGAGGATGAAATTTGGGGCCAGATCATGAAAGTCCAGCCCATAATAGAACATGAGGCCGCAAACAAATGGATGGAGGGGAAACCCCAGTCCATGGACGAAGTGAGGTAGGAAAACCACCCTTTCGTGGGGTTCCGGGGTAGGGACGATCTGCCCCGCGGCTGGCAGCCGGTGCGCGATATCCGCGGCTAAGTATCCGGCTCCACGTAGCTTTTTGATGTGTCCCTCCGTGACGGAGGAGGCCATCCACTTGCCTCCCGCTCCGGACATGTTTGGAGAGAGTTGAGGAGGAGGATGTGGACTTGGGCACTAGAGCTCGAGTGTGCGAGAATGGATGAGCAAGGAGGAAGAAGGCGTGGGTAGAAAAAGGTGAGACCTTATCCCTTTATAAGGGTGGACAAAACTATGCGCCCCCACTGGCCTGGTAAAACTTGCTTATCCCCCAAGCGTCGTAATTGATGGCACGGTTGGGTTACCCACGTCCGTATTAATGGGAATCCCGTAATAAGGGGACACGTTCTCTGCTTCGACAAGATGTGCCAAGGAAACCGCCTCGCGAAACACGCTGAGACAGGTTATGAAAAACGATTTGAATAAAGACCTGGCTATGGTGTGATGTCACATTACGGGGAACCTCAGCAGATTAGACTTGTGTAATATTATTCCCTCTATGGTGGTATGTGGAACTTATTTTGCAGAGCCGGACACGATCCTCGTGTTCAAAATCTTCTATGAAGTATTCGGAGGAGGAACCCGCCTTGCAATGCCGAAGATAATCTATGTGCTGGACTCATCGTCATTGAAGCCTGGTTCAGGGGCTACTGAGGGAGTCCTGGATTAGGGGGTATCCGGACAGCCGGATTATATCCTTTGGCCAGACTGTTGGACTATGAAGATATAAGATTGAAGACTTCGTCTCATGTCCGGATGGCACTCTCCTTGGCCTGGAAGGCAAGCTTGGCAATACGGATATGTAGATCTCCTTCCTTGTAACCGACTCTGTGTAACCCTAGCCCCCTCTGGTGTCTGTATAAACCGGAGGGTTTTAGTCCGTAGGACAACATACAATCATAACATAGGCTAGCTTCTAGGGTTTAGCCTCTCCGATCTCGTGGTAGATCAACTCTTGTACTACTCATATTATCAAGAATAATCAAGTAGGACGTAGGGTTTTACCTCCATCAAGAGGGCCCGAACCTGGGTAAAACATCGTGTCCCCTGCCTCTTGTTACCATCCGCCTTAGACGCACAGTTTGGGACCCCCTACCCGAGATCCGTCGGTTTTGACACCGACAACGTCCTCTTTGGAGACAAGGATCACTTCCGATGAGAGCCAGTCTGGTTTGAGGTGGTGGACCTCAAGAGCCCATACCATGCACTACTTGGCCGACATGCACTGGCCAAGTTCATGGTGGTCCCCCATTAAGCTTACCACAAGATGAAGATGCCGAGTTCTAAGGGAATTCTGACCATAGCCGGGGACTACAAGAAGTCGTCCGCCTATGCAGCTGAAAGCAGTCGGCTAGCCAAGTCCCTCGTGATCGCGGCCGAGAAGCGGCTTCTTGACCGAGTTGTGGCAATGGCAGGCAAGCAGCCGGAGATGTCACCCAACCCCAAGGAGTCGGAAGCCGAGGGCTCGTTCAAGCCGGCTAAGGAGACAAAGAAGATACCCTTGGACCCGGAGCACCCGGAGAGGTACGCTGTGGTAGGTGCAAACCTCGACAGCAAATAGGAAGGCGAGCTCGTCGATTTCCTCCGTGAGAATCGGGACATCTTTGCGTGGTCACCTAAAGACATGCCGGGTGTTCCGACGGATTTCGCCGAGCACAAGTTACATGTCTGATCTGATGCCAAGCCAGTCAGGCAGCCCTTGCGCCGCTTGTCAGAAGAGAAGAGAAGAGTTGTCGGAGAACAGATAACCCGACTGCTAGCAGCCAGCTTCATCATGGAAGTGTTCTTTCCAGAGTGGCTGGCCAACCCAGTCCTTGTGTTGAAGAAAAACAAGCAGTGGCGCATGTGTATTGATTACACCAACCTCAACAAAGCCTGCCCCAAAGACCCGTTTGCTTTGCCAAGAATTGACCAAGTGATTGACTCCACAACCGGATGCGAGCTGTTGAGTTTATTGGATGCATAATCAGGGTATCACCAGATCAAGCTGGACCCGGCCGACTGGCTGAAGACCGCCTTCATCACGCCATTTGGAGCCTTCTGCTACTTAACCATGACGTTCGGCTTGAGGAATGCCGCCGCCACGTTTCAACGTTGCATGCAGAAGTGCCTCCTCAAGCAACTTGGACGATGTTGTGGACGATGTTTGAGAACCCAAGGAGACCTCACGTGTATGTGGACGATGTTGTGGTCAAGACGGAGAAGCGTGGAACACTGCTAGAAGACCTCAAGGATACCTTTGAGAACCTGCGCCAATTTCAAATCAAGCTCAACCTGGAGAAATGCGTCTTCGAAGTACCAGCTGGCCAGCTCCTTGGCTTCCTAGTCTCAGAGCGCGGCATAGAGTGCAACCCTATGAAGATCAAGGCCATCGAGAGGATGGAAGTGCCCACCCAACTGCTCGACGTACAAAAGTTCATTGGCTGCTTGGCTTCCATCAGCCGTTTCATCAGTCAGCTGGGAGAGAAGGCTCCCCCTGTACCAGCTCATGAAGAAGACCACTTTTTTTGAGTGGAACGACAAGGCGGATGAAGCTTTTTTCCAGCTCAAGAAGATGTTGACCACTCCGCCTGTCCTGGCGGCTCCGACTCCTAAGGAGCCCATGCTCCTCTACATCGCCGCCACCAGCCGAGTGGTCAGCGCAGTCATAGTGGTAGAATGCAAGGAGGAAGGCAATGCACTAACAGTCCAGAGACCGGTGTATTACCTGAGTGAAGTACTATCAGCCTCCAAGCAAAACTACCCCCACTATCAGAAGATGTGCTACGGTGTGCACTTTGCCGCCAAAAAATTGAAGCCATACTTTCAAGAGCACCCAATCACTATTATCTGCACTGCTCCGCTCGCCAAGATAATTGGAAGCTGAGATGCCTCCGGCCGAGTGGCCAAATGGGCCATAGATTTGGCCCCCTACACCATCTACTACCAGCCTCGCACCGCCGTCAAGTCACAAGCGCTGGCCGACTTACTCGTCGACTGGGCCGAGACCCAGTACCTGCCACCGGTGCCGGACTCCACTCATTGGCGGATGCACTTTGATGGTTCTAAGATGCGCACCGGTTTAGGAGTCGGCATCGTCCTCACCTCTCCCAAAGGCGACAAGGTCAGATATGTGCTACAAATCCATTTTGCCGCCTCCAGCAACGTTGCTGAATATGAGGCACTCATTCACGGGCTCCGTCTTGCTAAAGAACTCGGCATTCGTCAGATCCTATGCTATGGTGACTCTGACTTGGTGGTCCAGCAGCCGTCAGGTGACTGGGACGCCAAGGATGCAAACATGGCAAGCTATCGCTTCCTTGTACAGCAACTCAGGGATATTTTGATGGGTGTGAGTTTCTCCATGTGCCAAGAAACGACAACGAGCAAGCAGACGCCTTGGCACGAATTGGCTCCACCTGTCAAGCAATACCAACCGGCGTCGCCCTACAACACCTCCTCAAGCCGTCTATCAAGCCATCGCCAGAGTCGGATTCTATCTTCGTGTCGGCTCCTCCTGAAGCAGTCGGATCTGACTCAAGAGCTCCAGTAGTCGGCACAGGAATTCTGGCAGGCGGCCCGGGGGGCGCGGCAGTCGCACCCGGCCCAGGGACTGCAGCAGCTAGCCCGGGGACGCTGGAGCCTGGCCCAGGGACTGCGGAAGTCGGCCCGGAGACTTCATCGATCCAGCAAGCGGTAGCCGACTCCAACCCGCTGCCTCCTGGCCCAACCACCCTCTTCCAAGTTACAGTCCTAACAGTCGAAGAAATCACAGCACCTTCATGGGCCCAGCCCATCCTCAACTTCCTGGTAAACAAAGAGCTGCCGACTGATGAGATCTTGGTCAGGCAAGTGCAACGCCGGGCAGCAGCATACACTATAGTCAACAGAGAGCTGGTGAGGCGCAGTGTCACCAGTGTCTACCAGCGCTGCGTCGAGCCGGAGCAAGGCCAAGCAATCCTCAAAGACATCCATCAAGGCGAATGTGGCCACCATGCGGCTTCAGGAGCACTTGTCGCCAAGGCTTTTCGCCATGGTTTTTTCTGGCCAACTGCCCTGGAGGATGCCAAAAGCTTGGTCCAGAAATGCAAAGGGTGCCAGAAGTTTAGTACAAAGTCTCATCAGCCGTCTTCTGCACTCAAGACTATTCCCATAGCCTGGCCCTTCGCCGTTTGGGGCCTGGATATGGTGGGACCATTCAAGACGGCAAGAGGTGGCTTGACTCATCTACTTCTCGCGGTGGACAAGTTCACCAAGTGGATAGAAGCAAAACCAATCAAGAAGTTGAATGGTCCGACTGCTGTGTCCTTCATCTCCGACATCACCATCCGGTACAACATACCACATAGCATCATCACCGACAATGGCACAAACTTCGCCAAAGGTGCCTTGGCCCATTTCTGCGCGACGCAGGGCATCCGACTAGACCTAGCGTTTGTTGCTCATCCACAGTCAAATGGCTAGGTGGAGTGAGCAATTATTTTGTCTGGCATCAAGCCCTGACTGGTCGAGCCTTTGGAACGGTCGGCCGGCTACTGGCTCGACGAGCTGCCGGCCATCCTCTGGAGTCTGCGCACAACTCCAAACAAGTCAACTGGCTTCACGCCTTTCTTCCTCGTCTACGGTGCCGAAGCCGTCATCCCACCGGACATAGAATTTGACTCCCCTCGAGTCACCATGTACGAAGAGGAGGCAGAAGAAGCACGTCAAGACGGCGTCGATCTGCTGGAAGAGGGCCGGCTGTTGGCACTCAGCCGGTCCAGGATCTACCAGCAGAGCCTACGCTGATACTACAACCAGAAGGTCAAGCCGAGATCTTTCCAAGAAGGAGACCTTGTGCTCCGGCTGATCCAGCGAACAGCCGGCCAGCACAAGCTCTCAGCGCCTTGGTAAGGCCCCTTCATCATCAGCAAGGTGTTGGGAAACGACTCCTACTACCTGATCGACGCTCAAAAGCCTCGAGCACGCAAGAGGGACGACTCCGACAAGGAGACGGAGCGGCCATGGAATGCAAATCTCCTTCAAAGATTTTACAGTTGATGCAGTATGTACCACGCTACCTTTTGTATTAAAGTATGAAGACTCCGGGTCCCCCGAGAAGAGCTCGGGGACTGCCCTCTTTTATCTATATGATAAGAATTATGCCTGTGAGTATGTCATTTTCTTTATGCCGCTTGGCACCGGGTCAAACTAGACGGCCCGGGGACTTGCCGTCTGGTACTATGAAGTGCTTCCTGCAGTCGGACAAGTAATGTGTTGGTTCTTAAGCCGTCTTCTGCCAGGAGCCGCAGCTCGCAGAGCGACTGTCTGGTGGGCAGGAGCATGGCAGGAAGGTGCCCACATGAAAAATGACTCAGGACACAAAGCATGTGCATAGTTTAAGCCGGTTTCCCGCCTTCTATGACCGACTGTTGAGCAGCTGGCCTGCCGCCTTCTACTTAGCTTGCTGGAATGTTCTAAAAACAACTAAGTACTTGCCTTCCCAGAAGTAGCTAAGTACTTGACCTAGCCATAGTCCGCAGAGCGGCTGTTCGGCTGGCAAGATGGCAACCAAGGGAAGGAAGCAAAGGAAAAGCCAAAGAGCAGCAAGCAAGAAATGATAGAACTCGGAATAATATTTACATAACAAAGGCCCTTGGCCAATCTTCAAAACACAAGTTTAAGATACACCCCGCGGGTGGGATTGTGCAAAATTAACAAATTCATCGAGACTGATAGGCATGTGAAACAAAAGATAAACTAGCGGCCTAGGAAGCAATAGAAGGGTTCGGTGGGTCGGAGGAATCGGCGGTGCCAGTTGGTGGAGCAGCCGGCTGGTTGGTCTCCGCTTGGTCGCCTCCAGTAGTAGCCGGCCCGGTTGGGCGTGGCTCGTTGGTTGAGGCGCGGTCGAGCTGGGGCTGGCCGCCCGCTCTGACTTCTGGCACCTCCTCTTCGCCTTCCTCCTCCGCCTCGCCCACTTCCTCGCCGCTGGAGTCGATCATCTCCGCCGAGTCCTCGCTGTCTTCTGGGTTCAGCCCGAACCATTCCAGCGGTGCCTCGGTGCCATCCTCAACCCTTTCCGGGACGAAGACGCTGGTGTCAGTGTACTCGGCGATTGATGTTGCGCACTTGACGAGCTCACCTTCCACGACTGCCAGTTCCTCTTGAGCCTCCAGCCGGAACGTGGCTAGCTGGGCTAGACTCAGCCCAGGGTACCACGCCTTGACAAACTCCAAGGCCCGGCGCGCTTTGGCCCGGGCCGAGGAGCCCTTCCAGGCCTCAAGACGGCCGGCCGCCACCTCCAGCCAGTCGACAGTCCGACTGGGAGTGCGCGGTGCCAGATGTCGGGCCACAGGGTGGCAATCTCTTGGGCACCGACGCACTGAAGCTGGCACAGCATCCGATGGGCCGGCCGAAGACGGGCCTCGATGCTCAGGATCTGCTCATTAAGGATCCGGGGGGCATTGGCGGTGATCTGCGCACCGTCCGCCTCCGTCCTTCACGATCAGCTTCAATGGCCTGGTTGGCGGCGTCTGAGTGGCCAGGGAAGAAGTCTGCCAAAACAGAAAGCAAAAAGCTAAAGTTAAAGGCGAGAAGCCAACTCAACCAACAAGCCGGCAGCTCAAATAAGGAAAAAGTGGGAAGCTTACCATCGACCATGTCCTCGATTGCGTGAAAGCCAGATGTTAGCATCGCCTCCTTGTCGGTCCAGGCGGATGTCACACCTGATGCTACTGCATCAGTGGACTGATTAGGGAGAGACAAGTAGTATGGGTTGGGCTGAGCCCATGGCTGACTGGGCCGTCTGTGGCCAGCAGCGTGTGTGTGTGTTGGGTACTTAATCCCCTGTGTACTGGTGAGATAGGCAGGAATGAAGAGATAACTAATTCCCCATCCCCTTTTCGTCTCTCCCTCACCTACTGCTTCTTCCTCCTCTCACCCAAAATTCCCCTCCTGCGGCTATCAATTCCTTGCTAGAGTTCAGGTCATTACACTTTGGTATCTCAGAGCCAGCAAATTCTTCCGTGATTTTTTTTTCCAGAGCCTCCCCCATAATATCTTGGCCAGATCGGTAACATCCACCACATCAGGTGCGATTTTGCTTTGGTGAAATTGCTCGAAATCCTGTGTGGGGTTCGATCTGCTCGGAGCGGGTGCGACGGCGCCGTCCAAGCCTTCGGTGCAGACCCGGCAGATCATCGCCGCGATGTGGGAGAAAACAGCGAACCTCACGGCCCTCATGGAGAAGCTGCTCTCCCGTTTCGATGACGAGAAGCTGGTGGCGAACAAACATGCAGAGGAACAAGCTGCCTTCAACATGCATGTCTCGACGGAGCTGCATAACCTATCCAAGCAGATCGGGCTTACCCAGGTCGAGGTTGACGACGTGCGCAAGGCCACTTCTCCCTCCGCCTCGTCAACGCCGTCCACGGCTTCCCAGGTCATCGATCCCCTGTCGTCCGTGTTGGGCACCGCGACACCACATCGAGGAGATCCTCCACTTGTGCAACCACACCTGCAAACTCCCTCTCCGGAGTCCCGTGCCGCGCCACCGCCGAGTGCACTTTCGATTCCACAGGCCCTCAATGCCACCGCCCCCTTCGCGCGACTCACCAATGAAGGGCCACCTCTGTTGGCTCGCCCAGACTCCGTTCGCCACCAACAACCTCTGCTGCTGCTCCATGAAGAGTCGTACACTAAGCCGCCCAAGCACAATGTCCCCCGTTTCGATGGCGAATTACCTCGGGTATGGCTCGATCGATGTCTCGCGTATTTCGAGCTCTATCAGGTGCCACAACACAGCTGGGTGGCGACGGCCGCGCTGTATGTTGACGGACATGCAGCACTCTGGCTTCGGGCGTATCGGCAGCAACATGCCATGATATCCTGGGAGATGTTTCGTCAGGCGATTGAAGAAGAATTTGGCCCAGAGGAGTTCGAATCGTTGATGCACAACTTACGACAGCTTTGACAGACGGGCAGTGTTACAGAGTACATGCAACAGTTCGAAGTGTATATGTACAATTTGCTCACCTTGGACGCCTCTCTCAGCACCAAGTTCTTCGTCACTCAGTTTTTGCTGGGACTCAAAGATGAACTGCGTGCTGCTATGCGCATTCAAGCTCCCAACAGTATCACGTGAGCAACGGTCTTCGCCCGCATCCAAGAGGAGGAGCTGGATCAGCAACTTCCACTCTATCGCATCACCAACCCAGGGCGCCCTCCGCCAACCGTGTCGGTGCCAGCTGCTCTAGGCAAACCACCACCTCCGGTGCCACCTGCAGTTCCTGCACCACACGTGGCACCCGTGCCGCGCCCAGCGTCGATTGATGATTCTGGTCGTGAACGGTAGCTTCATGACTACCGCCAACAACATGGCCTCTGTTTTCGCTATGGGGACAAGTACTTGAGAGAGCATCAGTGTTGGCGTACAACACAATTACTTACCATTGAAGTCGGAGAACATGGTGAGGTCCTTTCCGATGAGGCAGTGCGAGCGTTGGAACTACTTGATGAACCAGCACTGCCAAACCCTACTTGTTGTCTCTTGTCCTCCCATGCTGTAGAGGGGACTGAAGCAGCGGATACGATCAGGCTAAGAGCAACTATTTGCAATTAGACCATGCTTCTATTGGTAGATTCCGGCAGCACACATACGTTTGTCAACACTGCATTTGCTCAACCCATTGGCGCCGCCACCACGAGCATTTCTCCGATCACAGTGCGTGTTGCCAATGGGCAGCAACTGACATGCACAGAAGTGGTGCCCCCAGCTCAAGTGGCACACCCATGGTCATGAATTTTGCACAGATATGCGAGTCCTGGACTTGGGAGTGTATGATGCAGTCCTTGGGGTGGATTGGCTGGCGTGCCACAGCCCAATGCAGTGAGATTAGGGATTGAAAACAATGCGATTCACCAAGAAAGGAAACACGATTATGTTGACTGGCGTCAGAACTGGGGACCAACCGGCGACAATGGCCCTGGATGCAGCTTCTTTGTGGCAAATGCAGGAAGAGAATGAAATTTGGGGAGCTGCCCTACTAGAGATTCACTCCCAGCCACCTAATAGCAGTGGTGAACCTGTACCCCCAATAATTGAGCAAGTATTGACAGACTTCAGAGATGTCTTTGCAGAACCAACAGAGCTACCACCTCACCGACAGTATGATCATGCAATCAGTCTAGAACCAGGAGCAGCGCCCATCAACTCAAGACCATATCGTTATTCTCCCTTACAAAAGGATGAAATAGAACGGCAAGTCACCAGATGTTGTGCACGGGATTGATCACACACAGTATGAGTCCCTTTGCGGCTCCGGTCCTCTTAGTGAAGAAAAAAGATGGAACATGGCGATTTTGTGTGGATTATCGGCGTCTCAACATGATCACCATCAAGAACAAGTTTCCACTGCCCATAATCGATGAATTGTTGGATGAGCTGGCCGGTGCAGCATTCTTCTCCAAGATTGATCTCCGTGCGGGATACCATCAAATCCGAATGCGGGAAGGAGATGAGGAGAAAACAGCTTTCAAGACTCACCATGGGCATTTTCAATTCAGAGTGATGCCATTTAGTGTCACAAACGGACCACCAACCTTCCAATGCCTCATGAAATCCGTCTTCTCGGGGACAAATCGTAAGTTTGTCATCACGTTTTTAGATGACATCCTTGTTTTCAGCCAAACCTTGCAGGATCATGTGGATCACTTGCGTATGGTGTTTGGCATTCTTCGTCAAAATCAGTAGTATGCCAAGGAATCAAAGTGCTCCTTCGCCCAACCAAACATCGAGTACCTCGGCCACATCATCTCAAGGGAGGGCATAGCGACTGATGCAAGCAAGACCAGTGCAATGCGGGCGTGGCCAACACCAACCAATGCTACGGAACTCCGCGGGTTCCTCGGCCTGACGGGCTACTACCGCAAGTTTGTTCCTCGATATGGCATCCTTGCCAAGCCCCTTACGCAGCTGCTCACCAAGAAAGGGTTCATGTGGACGGAACAAGCTCAAGCGGCATTCGAGCATCTCAAGACTGCGATGGTGAGCATGCCGGTATTGGCCTTACCAGATTTCTCCCGGCCGTTCTCCATTGAGACAGACGCATGTGATACTGGCGTGGGGGCTGTTCTGGTCCAAGATGGCCACCCCATCGCTTACCTCAGCAAGGCCCTGGGTGTGCACAACCAACGCCTATCAATTTATGAGAAGGAGTTCCTCGCAATCACCATGGCAGTCGACAAGTGGAGGGCGTACCTGCAACGAGGTCCTTTTGTGATAGTCACAGATCACAAGAGCTTATGTAGTCTGGGGGATCAGCAGCTAGAAATGGAGCTCCAGCGAAAGGCATGTCAAAGATGGCCGGGCTCCAATTCTCATTCAAGTATAGGCATGGCCCGGACAATGGCGCCGCGGATGCTCTTTCTCTCATTGGGCACCTTCTGTCCATTGACACACTTTCGATCTGCCAACCACAGTGGCTGCAAGAAGTAGCTAACTCCTATGAGACAGATACCAAGGCACAAGATTTGTGCAACGGCTCACTATCACCAGCCCGGATGAGCAAGGTTATGAATTGAGGCAAGGGGTCATCTGCCTGCACAACAAACTGTGGATAGGAGCAAACACTGCGCTCCAAACAAAGTTGATCAGTGCGTTTCACGCGAGTGCTGTGGGCGGGCATTCTGGAGTGATGGCTACTTACTAGCGAGTCAAGAAACACTTCAACTGGCGAGGCCTCAAACCAGTGGTGGAGGATTTTGTTCGTCAATGCTCAGTATGTCAGCATGCCAAACATGAGCACATCAAGTCCCTAGGCCTGCTTTAACCCCTACCAATACCCACCGAGCCATGGCAAGACCTCACCATGGATTTTATCAAGGGCCTGCCAATGTCCGAGGGCTATGAAGTGATCATGGTTGTCGTCGACCGCTTCACCAAGTATGCTCATTTTGTACCCCTCTGTCACCCGTTCACAGCAGCCTCCGTGGCCCGCGCCTTCTGGGATAACATTATCAAACTGCACGGAGTTCCTCTGACCATCATCTCAGATCGTGACAAAATATTCACAAGCAACATGTGACGTGCCCTGTTGGACGCGGCTGGCACCAAGCTTAGTTACTCAACTGCTTACATCCTCAGACGGACGGACAAAGTGAGCGGGTCAATCAATGTTTGGAAATGTACCTTCGGTGTGCTGTTCATGACACCCCGAAGCACTGGCGCAAGTGGCTTCCATGGCAGAATTATGGTACAATACTTTGCATCACTCGTCACTCAATACATCTCCGTTTCAAGCCCTGTATGGCAAAGAACCAAACCTGGGGGGCCTGCCATCGATTGGGGCACACCTGCCAGAGGAAGAAGGCGAAGAACTGGATTGGGTCAAGCACAATGATCGACTCCGCGCGCAGCTGGCGCGTGCCCAGAACAGATGCAAGTAGAAGGCAGACAAGAATCACACTGAGCGCTCTTTTGTCACGGGTGATCAGGTACTCCTCAAGCTCCAGCCATATGTCCAATCCATGGTGGCTAACCACCTGTGCCCCAAGCTGGCGTACAAATTCTTCGATCCCTTCACCATCCAGCAACGTGTGAGCACCATGGCGTACAAACTGGCACTACCACCAGGAAGCCGCATCCACCCGGTGTTCCATGTCTCCCAGCTGAAGCCCTTCACGCCGGACTACACACCTGTCTTCGCCGAGCTGCCGCGTGCTCCTGACCTCTCTGCCGCACCTCTACAGCCGGTGGCAATCTTGGATCGACGCATGGTCAAGAAAGGGATCACATCCATCATACAAGTCTGTGTCCAATGGTCGTCTCTATCACTAGACTCCGCTACATGGGACGACTACACAGTGCTGCGTCACT
Organism: Triticum aestivum; assembly: GCF_018294505.1. Classification (NCBI taxonomy): domain Eukaryota; kingdom Viridiplantae; phylum Streptophyta; class Magnoliopsida; order Poales; family Poaceae; genus Triticum; species Triticum aestivum. Next base: position 139,234,123 of record NC_057806.1, read on the forward strand.
GGTACCCGACGGCTCCTTGCTGGGATGATGTTGCTTCCGCTCGAGGAGGGGAGCATGTCACACCTGATGCTACTACATCAGTGGACTGATTAGGAAGAGACGAGTAGTATGGGTTGGGCCGAGCCCATGGCTGACTGGGCCGTCTGTGGCCAGCAGCGTGCGTGTGTGTTGGGTACTTAATCCCCTGTGTACTGGTGAGATAGGAAGGAATGAAGAGGTAACTGATTCCCCATCCCCTTTTCGTCTCTCCCTCACCTACTGCTTCTTCCTCCTCTCACCCAAAATTCCCCTCCTGCGGCTATCAATTCCTTGCTAGAGTTTAGGTCATTATAGCGGAGCGCTCGATCGCAAACTCAGCAAGGAGTCTGGTCTCCTTGTCCTCCGTCTCATCCTCGGCCTTCTTGAGGAGCTCCTTCTGTTCCACTAGTTGCGCGACAAGCTGGTCGCGCTCTTCAGCCAGCTTGCCGCAGTCCACCTCCTTGGCACGAAGCGCGGCGTTGGCTTCGCCCAGTTGCCGTTGAAGGGTGGCGTTGGCCTCTGCAAAAAAATAGAAAAAGAAAAGGATGACAACAGTCAGGAAAGAAAGATGAAGTCGCGAGGAAGATCCGGCCTGACTGCTCAGCAGTCGGCCGAATCTCAGGGACTACAGCCCGTGGGTGCGCCAGCGCGCCCCCACAGAGAAAGGAGACTTACTCCGGCTCTCCGACAAGTCGGCAGCACGTTGATCCGACTCCAGGACCTTGGAGTTGAAGGCGGCCGCACGGAGGTTATGATAATCCTGCAGCAAAGATATTTAGTACTCGGAGCTCGCCAATTAGAGTTCCGAGCCGCCTGCTCAACAGCCGGCCCGAAATGCGGGGACTACGCCCAGAGGGTGCACCAGCGCGCCCCCACGAAGAAGTACAAGAATCAAGAGCAAAGAAGCAAGAAGTGTACCCGGATGGCCTCTCGCGACTCCAGGAAAGTCCTGTTGCAGAGCTTAAGAGTGTCGGCCTCGGCGCGGAGTTTTGCTTGAACATCCAGAATCGCCTGGTTCAGAGGGCCCGTTCCACCTCCACGCACCCACCCAGCGGGTGCGGTGCTGGTCGCCTCGGTGTCCGGGATCGAGGAGCTTGCGGTGCCGGCCTCCAGCGGGCGCGGCGCCGAAGCCACCTTCGCGAGCCGATGGCGTAGGGGTGTTCGGACCCCGGGAGTCGGGTCCGTCACCATCTCGTTCCCGGCTGGTGGTGCTAGCGGGTCGACCGGCTGCTTGTCTCGTGCCTTCTCAAAAGGAGGTGGCGGGGGCACGATCACATCCGGCATGACAACATCGCCGTCGTCCCTTTCCATAGTAGGGTGCTCGCCGCCGGTTTCCCCAGTCTGTGCCACGAACTCCGGTGGCGGCGGCGCAGAGTTCAGAGGGAAAACAAAACACCGCCGACTGGCGATGCGCGGCTTCTTCAGCATGCTTCTTCGCCGCATCGATGGCCTCGGCCTCCGCCAACTTCTTCAAGGCGGCAGCCTCTACCTTGTCGGCTTCCGCCTTCTTCAGGCGGGCGGCTTCCCGCTCCTCGCGCGCCTCCTGCGTGTTCCGCTCCGTCGCCTCCTGGAGGTCGGCAGCCGGATCGATCCGCCGGGTGGTGGAGGACGTCTCCGCCGACCTCACGATAGAGGCGGCGGCCGATTCTTGAGAGAGAGCGGAGCCCTCAAATCAAGAAGATTAAGCAAACAAGTTCAGAAATAATCAATAAGAAGGAAAGCACAAGAGAAAGAAACTTACGCCGACACCATAGGGGGCGCCTTGGGGAGCTTCTGGTACTTGGCTGCCTTTGCGGCGGCCTCCTTCCGCTTGGTCGTGACGTTTGGATTCTTGGGCTTCTTCGGCGCGCTGCCAAACAAGGCGGCGCCCTGCTTACGCTTACGCGTGCCGCCTCGGGCAGTCGGCTCGCCGGAGGGGCCCGCGTCCGCCTTGCCAGCGCCTCGCGCAGGGCGCGGCTCTTCTTCGTCTTCATCATCATCAGGCCGGGACTCGATGCCGACTTCTTCAGAGCCGCCTGCCTCATAGACACCGCCCGTCGTGGTGTCCTCCAAGGTGGCCGCCCCCAAGTCGGGTCGTCCACATCGCTCACCGCCCGATCCAGCTGGTAGTCAGCACCCGCCCCTATGAGGGCGGTCCTCGTGTTCGACATGTAGATCTGTTTCAGGCAATGGGAGGCCGGCTGATCAAGATCAAAATCAAGACTAGGGCAAGTATCAGAGAAAGAATGGGCAAACTTACCACAGGTGGCGGGTCGGCGCGAGAATATGGCCGCTTGCCGAAACTCCAAGACCCCTCCAGCCGGAGGCCAGAGATCTCGTTCACCAAATTCGCGACTTCGGCGGGCGGCATTTCCTTGGTGCTTAGCCGGCACGGGTCGCGGTGCCCGCTCATCCTGCTAATCATGTGCGGCCGACTTTGGAGCGGGAGAACCCGACACTCGACGAAGGCGACCAGCAGATCGGACGCCCTGAGGCCTTCAGTGTTGATCAGCTCCCGGAGCCGTTGGATGGCGGCGGTACCGTCTGCCGACACCGGCTTTGGTTTGTAGCCCCAGATAGCCCGGGGCTCAGCAGGCGGGCCGGCTTCGTAGGCCGGCAGGTTGAGGAAGTCGGCTGCCGGGTCTACGTTCTCCACGTAGAAGTAAGATTGCTTCCACATCTTGACCGACTACGGTAGCTTGATGATGGGGAAGACATTTTGTGCCGACGGTCGGCGAACTGCAATAAAGGCACCACATTGGGCAGCCACCTCCAGGACGGAGGTGCCTAGTTTGGTGTAGAAGAAGGCTCCCCACAGCTCAATGGTGGGGAGAACGCCGAGGTATCCTTCGCACATCGTGACGAAGGCGGCCAGGAGCATCATGGTGTTGGGCTTGATGTGATGGGGTTGGAGGTGGTAGAACTCGAGGAATGAGCGAAGGAAGTTGCTCGCCGGCAGGCCGAAGCCCCGGATGAAGTGCAAGCGGAAGACGACCCGCTCGCTCTCACTCGGCGCCGGTGAGATCTCTCCCTCCGGCGGCACGCGCGCCTTCACGAGGTCTGTGCCGGGGAGACGCCGCGTCTCGCGGAGGAAGGTGATATGATCGTCGTTGATGTTGGATCCGTCCCAGTCTCCTCCTCGCTCGCGCACCATGGAGAGCTCGACGGAGAAAGGCACGACGAGGAAGCTGAGAGTGGGGTGGAGCAAGGAGTCTCGGGCGAGCAGGCTCGACGGAGACGAGCTGCAGCAGAACTCCGGCGTAGCTTCGGGGGCGCTGCGGCGAAAGGAAGAAGGAGGCAATGGCGGGGTGGAGGGGCGCGCGTGCTCCGCCGTTCCTCCTCCTCCCCTACTTATAGCCTGCGGGCTATGAAGTCGAGGGGGCGGGCGTGGGATCGTGGGATTAACTGTGCCCACGAGCCCACGTCCCCACCTTTTTCGTGCAGGTTACTACGCGCAGTAACTCTGCGGCGAATGAAACCGCCCGCCTCGGCCGCAGCGGATCCGCTCGCGTGTCGAGGCCCGATGGTGGTGGGCCCGGCCTACTGAAGCGTCCCATCGCTCGCGTGGGCTCACAGGCTGGCCCGGCCGGCTGGCACCACGTGGCGTGCCCACGACAGGCGGCAGATCGAGAAGCTTAGCTAGCACGCCACCTGGTTCCCGCCGAGGCATTCGAAATTCCAGGAAGATCCGACTGGACATATCCGACTCCTACCAACCGGCTCCCCGGGAGTCGGACGAGGCTTCCTTCAGAGCACCCGGAGGAGGAAACTATTGAGGCTCCTTGGCTCATCAACCACGGCGCCTCATCATCTTCAGGGACTACTGTCGGAGTAATGGGCCACGGGTAGCCTAACCCGGGTCCAAGAACCTTTCAAGACATCGGGCCGGCAGCGCCCCTCAAGGCGTCAAGATGAAGCGCCGCCTTCTGGTGGCCGGCTGGCTGAACGGCTGACTGCCAGAAGGCGGCCATGCTCAGGAAGGCGGCTTCAAGATGGGCCGACTCCCGGCAGGCGACCTCCAGAGAGGCCGGCTCCCGGCAGTCGGCCCACGGTGCCCTCCAAGTCTGCACCCCCATTAAAGAAGACAGGATGGGGAGAGGCAACAGTGCAGCCCATCCCCCCCCCCCCGAATCCCGGGATGGGTGTGGCCACAGTGCCTCGTACCCGCGGAGATCTCCGCTCGGCGCGGCACTATTGCCACTTCGCCCTTGACGTCACTCCTGACAAGCAAGCCCTGCCCCCACGATCGCCTGTTGGTACGGCCCAAGGACGGCGGGCCCTACCGGTCAGCGAAAGCCCGGAAGACGGCGAGAGCCACACCAGTCGGACCCGACGGAGGCCGGCTCCCAGCAGCCGGCCCGATCCTTCCTCGGGGGCCCACGCGCCATTAACCAGATGAGATGCGGAGGGGCTACAGTGATCTCCCACCAGGCGGCGGGACTGTAGCCACGCCTCCCCGACCGAGCATGCGTCGTTAGCAGCACGGCTACAGTAATCCATAGCTGGCAGGACCCGTGAGCGGCGGAGGCGGCCTGTCGGCTCCATACCAGACCAGCCAGCGGGGCCCACCAGGCGGCGGGCCCTGGCAGTCGGCGGAGAAGCCCGCGACCAGAGAGACTGACAGCCGGGCCCTACGCCCAGCTGGATTACCATTGTACCCCTCGGGGGTAGGCCTATATAAACCCCCCAGGGCACCCATGCAAAGGGTTCCCACCCTCTTAGAATTAGGATCATACCTAAAGGAAGGAGAGAGCTAGCCTTGCCTTCTCCCACCTCGATCATACAGCTCGAGGAGCGCCATTGTACTCACTTGCGCCTTAGTGATCATGCGGAGACCCCGCAGAGCAGGACTAGGAGTGTTATCTCCTAGGAGAGCCCCGAACCTGGGTAAAGTTCGTTGGCGTACGTGTCTACGCCTCATCCCGCTTCCATGCACCGGCGACGTTCTACTCGCTCCCACCATGATAAGCCATCCATTGGCATATGTCGCACCCAACCCTCGACAGGGCTACTGTTCATCCACCGTCGACCTCCTCCAGCCTCCACCTGCGATTGTTCATCCATGGGCTCCTGTTTATCCAGCCTCCACCGCGCGCTCCTCCACCGGCTACAATTCAACTAGCCCTCTCCAGGGGGTCCTGTTCAGCCACCCCTCCACGGGCTACTATTCATCCAGCCCTCCACCGGCCACTGTTCAACCAGCCCTCCACCGGCTACTATTCAACCAGCCCTCCATGGGGTCCTATTCATCCAGCCCTCCACTGGGTCCTGGTCATCCACCGACTCAATCGATCGGAGTACTATTCATCCAGCGGCAACGGCCTCTACTACCACGGGGTCCTGTTCATCCAATCCCATTGGGAACTGTTCATCCAAACCCCCCAACAACGCTCACTGTTCATCTAGAAGCAGCATCGATCGACTTCGGTTAGCAGAAGTAGCGAAGGAATCACTCAAGTTCAGTTAACAGCAAGGGATCGATCGATCGCTCGGGTTCAGTAACGTGTAGCCTGCAGTGCAATCGCTCGGGTTCAGTTAGAGCCCAACGCCTCGCACACACGCGCGTACGTACAAGAGAAACACACATCGCTCAGCCCCGACCGCCCATTGTAACCGGGAACTCCCCGATATTTTCCTCGCCCTCGCTTCTACCATGGTTTTTCCGTCATGGACGGCCCAAAGAATGTCATGCAGCTGCATCTCCGGCCCGCCCAGGACAAAAATCCCATTTTCTGTCATGATTTTTTGTCATAGAAGTAGGACCCCACCACATCTATGATGATACCGGGTTTTGTCACAATTATCATCATAGAAGTGTCATAAGTATGATAGGAAAAAATTCGTTCGGCCCAAAATGTCATGGATGTGTCTTTTTTTTTGTAGTGCTCCCCTACCTGGCGCGCCAAAGATGTCATGGTGTAACACGACCACCTATGGGACCATGGCCCCTTGTGCTTTGGCAAGGGGGAAGAGCATGTTGCACAAAGAGTGGAGAGCATAGAGCAGTGTGATGGCGATGACACATGCATTTTTACCTAGGTTCGGGCTGCTGCGAGGTAAACCCTACTCCTGCTTTGGTGGATTGATGAGGGGACCGTGGTGGAGACGCAACGCTCTTGCCCAGCAAGGTTGCCTCGGGACAAGAGTAGCTACGCGCGTATGAGTGTACAAAGGTCTGAATCCTCTCTAAGGTAGCCACAGCCCTCCTTTTATAGATCAAGGGGTTACCACAATGGAAAATCGGTCATTACGCACTGATTAGACAGCAAACAGTGCTATCATACCTAACTCTGCAGACAGGTGGGCGCATTAAATGCACCGCTTAGTGTCATATCACGGAGTAGCCTGGAAGGCCTTGCTGTGCCACTTTAGCTGCCTCTCGCCCTGTCCGCCTGACACGCCTCTACACGGTGTCATGCAGAGTGGATGTTCTCCTCGAGTGGCTGCCACGTGCCAGGAGGCAGCCACCTAGTCACTTGGGGGCTCGACACCGCACTGATAAGTGACTTGAGTCACTACGCGGTGGAGTGGTGGAGCCTTGGCGGGGACGACCCACCCTTGGCGTCCCCAACAAACTTGCTGGGGGTGTCTGGAGACTTGTCTTCTGGGTGGCCTCGACCTTGCCAGGCTTGCCTACCGGCAAGGGAGGTTTTTCCTTAGTGATGCCTTGTTCTCTTGGTCTGTCTTGGTCTTCTTGGTCTGGCCTTTGACTTCTCAGAGAGCTATCCCTTCTGCTTGGCCCTGTCTTGGATGTTTCAATTTTGCTCTCGAGCCTATGTACAATCCGGGCAACATACGCCAGGGTTATTTGCACCGATAGTCGGTGGAAATACATACTCCCCCAAGCTCAAACTTTTGGCCTAGTTTAGCCATCACCATCTTTAGCCTGGATAATAGTCAGAGTGATAGCTCACGGAGGCTCTTGGTGCGGCCTCCTCAGCTCATCGAGAAGCCTCAACTGCCATGTTGTACTCACGGGCCTCGCTCTCAAGAACATAGTATCTTCTTTTATCGTGATAATCAAAGAGAGCAGGCGCAGGCAAAATAACATGCACAACAGGATCTTTATTGAACATCAAGTTGTAACTATAGTCAGTGGTTGTGGCCTTAATGAACTTATGGCGCTCCATAGCCTCAAGGTCTAAGTACTGAGTAGGTAGAATGGGGTCGTTGGGCCAAGGTGACACACCCAGCTCCTTAGCTACGTGGGAGGCATAAATCCCACCATAAAAGTGACCACTATATATCAGCATTGTGTTGCAACCTCCTTGCAATGATTACTCAAAGATTATAATGTTTAATTCTTGTCAGAGCAGTGTGTATGAGGCTCAAGTCAGGGGCACACGGTGTGCTGCTGTCATGTTTACCCATGATGCATTTACCATTAAAGAGTGCAAAGTAATGAATTGATGGGAAACATAAACTTTTTATTCTAGCTTGTGTCACTCCTCTATCATCACCATAGCAGAGACTGGTCATAAACAATTCATACTCAGATCTTGGTGGTTCATCCAGCGAACCCCATATGGAATCTTACATGCAACACAAAACGCTTCTAGAGGTATGGTGAAGGTATAATTATAAAGGCTGAATGAAACTCTAGACTCACGAGGATGATATTTGAATTTCTTAGTGAACGTCTTTGTGAGTTCAAGGTGTTGGATGCACTTATCTTCCATGAAGGGAGTTAGCTCAGTGTTGTGAACATACTGCTCAAACTCTTCCTTGATGCATGTACCAACCATAAAATCGTCACACGACCATAGGCACGATTTTGTTTTGGTGTCTCGTGAAGAGCTTGCACTTGGCTCAACATAAGACTGTCATATCGAGCTTCCGCTCGATGATGCCTCTGAGGATCTCCTCCTCGAAGAACTCCTTCCAAAAAAATACATTTTATTCATGTACAATTTTCTGAAATTTTTGGGTCACAAAATTTTTGTCAACAGAACTTCATAAGATTGATAGCAACTACTCATATGGGTGCCTAGAGGCTATATTAAGCATTCAAACTACTTAGAACTCTAATAATTCAACATGCAAGCTCATCTACAATAGCACCAAGAGTAGCTAAATACTCAAAAATTAAACCACAAAAACAAAAACTAATTGGAGCAATGGAGGTGTCACATACCAAATAGCAATCCCTCAAAACAATTTCAGAAACGGAGCTTCGAGCAAAGAGATTGAAATCCGTGGGTTTGAGAGCAAGAACACGAGAGTGAGACAGAGAGAGAGAGAGAGAGAGAGAGAGAGAGCAAGAGTGATTTTTTCTGGAGGTAGGAGATGACATGGGCTAAAGGGAGAAGTGAGAGGGGCCATGTGGGGCCCACCACACACCAGGGCATGCCTTGGTTGGCTCGCACGCCCTGGTGTCTTGTGGGCACCAGGGGCACTGTGATGCCCGGATAATTAGGCTACAGTAATCCCGCATTACTGATGCCACGTCACCACGGTTACTGATGTTAATCTCGCGTTAGTTCAAAATCGATCCAAATTCAAATTTGAATTAAAGGCAAAGAACAAAAGTTTTCAAATGTTAAAACCAAAATGTTCGGGTTGTGACAAATATTGAATAGGTAATTATAGTGAAGAACCCATAATTAAGTAAAATATTTAAATGCACTATAGTTGGTAAAACATCGGCAAAACAATTATTTAAATGCTTTTAAATACTAAACCAATATTAAACTAGTTCATTGGATCACCAAGTTTGTTGAGGAAGTGGCCTATGTTAAAATGCTAATTTAGGAACGGGCGTTATATTTTTTTATAAGGATTTGCTAACTAAAACAAATAAAATAGAAAGAAAAATAAACAAAAGATAAAACAAAATAAAACCCCCCTCTCTCCCATGGGCCACGGCCCAACCGGCCACCCACCAGGTCGGCCCTGTCGGCCCCTCCCTCACTCCCTTAACCCCCACTCCCCACCGAAATCCTACCCCCCCCCACAATCCCCCTCGCACTCCCTCCTCCTCCTTGATCTAGATCTGGATCAAGGGGAACAAACCGCCGACCCCGCCGCCCTCGACCCCCATCGCTACCACCGCGACGCAGTCGACCGTCGGAGCAACACCACCACCCGGACCTCATCGCCTCGCCCCCTCATCATCGTCGCCTCCTCATCCTCCTCCCCGTCAGAACCGCCCCGCGCCCGGAGCCACTCGACCCCGACGTCGGCACCATCCCCGAACGGCGCCGCCCCCCCCCCATCACCAGCGACATTGCCGCCACCTCCTCGAGCCGACTGCCTTCCCCCTGCAGCTCCCCTGTGAGCAACCCCCCCTCCGCTTCCTTCCCTCCTCCCTGTTTCATTCTGTTCGCCCCATAGATGCGCTCGACCTTGCTGAATCTGGCCGTTGCATGCTCCCCTGCCGCCTAGCACCCACGCTCGTCGGGATTGCCCTCCTACACGCGCCCGCCTCGCCGCATAGCCGCGCCGCGGCCTGGCCGAGTGCCAGCGCCTCGCACGTGACCGCGCCCCCTGTTCCCCTTGTCCCGCTCCTCTGCAGCCTCCCCACTGCTCACCGTTGGCCCCGTGCCCTCTGCTCGCTGTCGAGGCCTCCGCCCCGGGCTATGGCCGCCCCGCTCCGGCCAACCCACTGGCCGCGCTCTGCCATCCTCGCCGGCCCCGCCGCGGCCTCGTCCCCTCCCCCGCTCTGCCCTGCACTGTGGCCGACGCCACCCCTTGCCTCCGCCCACCGAGGCCCCGGCTGGCCACGCCGGCTTGCCCCGCCGTCGGTGCCCGGCGGCCTCGTCCCGCCCTGCGGGCGAGTGCCCGCTAACGCCAGCCCGCTAAGGCCCCTGGCCCAATGACGAATCAGGCCCACGTCCCTGGACTGATAAAAGAAGATTAAAAATTAAAATATATAATATTAATTAATTAATTAATTAGATGATTAATTAACTTAATTAATTATGTTTAAATTAACTAATTAAGTTTAATTAACCTAATAACTAGTTAACCTAATTAACTACTGTTAATTAGACAAACAGTCGCTGACAGGTGGGACCCACCTGTCAGGTTGACCAGGTCAATGGTCAACGTTGAGTGCTGACGTCAACATGCACTATTCTGAATAATGTTGAATTTAAAATTAAATAAATTCTAAAAATGATTTAAATCTTTTAAAATTAATATAAAATAAACTGTAGTTCGGATGGAAAAACTTTGTACATGAAAATTGCTCAGAACGACAATACGAATCCGGATAAGCAGTCTGTTCGTCCACCACGCATCCCTAACATAGCGAACATGCAGCTTTCCCCCTCTAATTCATCTGTCCAAAAATGCGAAACACCGGGGATATTTTCCCGGTTGTTTCCCCCTTCACCGGTATCACCTCATACCGCGTTAGGGCACCCCTAGCACCGCTACTTGTCATGTCATGCATCGATATGCATCTGTTTGCATTGTATTCATTGTTTCTCCCCCCTCTTCTCTCCGGTAGACTACGAGACTGACGCCGCTGCTGGTGCCCTGATCGACTACGCTGTTGATGACCCCTCTTTCTTGCTAGAGCAACCAGGCAAGCCTCCCCCCTTTGATCACCAGATATCGCCTACTCTTCTCTATACTGCTTGCATTAGAGTAGTGTAGCATGTTATTGCTTTCCGTTAATCCTATCTTGATGCATAGCATGTCATTGTTGCTACAACTGTTGATACTTTACATGCAATCCTACATGCTTAGTATAGGTTGCTAGAACTTCATCAGTGGCCCTACATTCTAGCGTCTGCCATGCTATACTATCGGGTCGTGATGACATCAGGTGTTGATCATGGGTATATACTATACATACATACTATACATGTTGTGACTAAAGTCGGGTCGGTTCGTTGAGTACCCACAAGTGATTCCGATGTTGGGGGCTGAAGGGGCAGGTGGTTCCACCTAGGTAGTGGTGGGCCTAGGTTCCCGACGGCCCCCGACTATTACTTTGAGGCGGAGCGACAAGGCAGGTTGAGACCACCTAGGAGAGAGGTGGGCTGGCCCTGGTCGGCATTCGCGGTTACTTCAAAATAACATGCTTAACGAGATCTGGGTATTTGATCTGAGTCTGGCTACTAGCCTATACGCACTAACCGACTACTCGGGAATAGTTATGAGCACTCGACATCGTGGTATCAGCCGAAGCCTTCATGACATCAGCGACTGAGCGGCGTGCGCCGGGTAGGACCGCGTAACGCAACTTCCTTTGTAATGGAGGTTGCTAGGTCTGCTCTCCAGTCGCCCATGGAACGTGTAGGTGTGCAATGGGCGATGGGCCTAGACCCCTGCGCGCATAGGATTTAGACCGGCATGCTGAACTCTCTGTTGTGCCTAGGTAGGGCTGCGACGTGTTGATCTTCTGAGGCCGGGCATGACCCAAAAAAGTGTGTTCGGACAAAGGGGATCGAGCGTGTTGGGAAATGTGGTGCACCCCTGCAGGGAAGTTAATCTATTCGAATAGTCGTGATCTTTGGTAACAGGACGACTTGGAGTTGTACCTTGACCTTATGACAACTAGAACCGGGTACTTAATAAAACACACCCTTCCAAGTGCCAGATACAACCGGTGATCGCTCTCTCACAAGGCGACGAGGGGAGGATCATCGGTTAGGATTATGCTATGTGATGCTACTTGGTTAACTTACCATCTACTCTCTTCTTGTGCTGCAAGATGGTGGTTACCAGAAGCGTAGACTTCAATAGGACTAGCTATCCCCCTCTTATTCCGGCATTCTGCAGTTCAGTCCACATATGATACCCCTTTTCCATTTGATACCAATGCATACATATGTAGTGTAGTTCCTTGCTTGTGAGTACTTTGGATGAGTACTCACGGTTGCTTTGCTCCCTCTTTTCCCCCCTTTGATACCCGATTGTTGCGACCAGATGATGGTGCCCAGGATCCAGACGCCACCGTCGACGAGGACTCCTACTACACTTGAGGTGCCTACTACTACATGCAGGCCGCTGACGATGACCAGGAGTAGTTTAGGAGGATCCCAGGCATGAGGCATGCGCCTCTTTCGATATGTATCCTAGTTTGTGCTAGCCTTCTTAAGGCAAGCTTCTTTAACTTATGTTTGTACTCAGATATTGTTGCTTCCGCTGACTCGTCTATGATCGAGCTCTTGTATTCGATCCCTCGAGGCCCCTGGCTTGTAATATGATGCTTTTATGACTTATTTTTATTTGTAGAGTTGTGTTGTGATATCTTCCCGTCAGTCCTTGATCTTGATCATACACATTTGCGTGTATGATTAGTGTACGATTAAATCGAGGGCGTCACAAGTTGGTATCAGAGTCGACTTCTTGTAGGAATTCCCCTTCCACACTCCTTGGCCGAAGTCAAGCCTAGACATTGCAAAACTTTGACTAACATGGCTGTGTGGCTTATGGGCCCACGTCGCCATTGGGTGGTATTAGAATCTTTTATTCCTCGTCTATACTCTGGGACTCTGATCTCTCTTCTATTCGGGTTAAATGAATTTTACCAAATCTGACATTAGGATCTCGTGATCACTTCCACCCGGAGAGCCCCTTATCACAGATGATTGCCTGCTGTGCTAGAGGATTTTGAAAATACTCTACGATGTTCTTCCGAGACACTTAGTGCCATCGCTTTTGCAATTCCCTTCCATCGATAAACCTCTATGGATAACCACATACACTTGCCGTTCTTACTATCATTCCGCGCTGATCTTGTTATTTCAAGATACATTGATACTCTTTTTATTGTTTCGAGAATCCATTATGCCTGCTGCCTTGCAGCTCCATTTCCGCTTTAATACCCCAAAGGATAATTCCTCACACTCCTCAAGGACTCGTTCATCCCCAGTTGTTCATGTGTTTCGCAAAAGACTTTGAAATACCATTCGATCTTCCGAAAATCCTTAGTAGCCTATTGTTCTTGATCTTCTTTACATGCTTGCATAATGGTTACTTCCATATGTCAAGCAATATTCATTCAAATACTTTGTGATTGACATTCTGATCCTGTTGATTCAGCATGTGTGTGAATGCACAATTCATTAGTATTCCTTGAAAATTATCCTTCCGGCTCGGACGTCATTTTGAACATGAGCTGGTTGTCTACCAATCGAATTGCCACCATTTGTGCCTCTAAGTCTACTTGACTTACTTATCTTTATATTAGAGTGTCTGCTTCTGATCCCCCAATTTGGAAATCATAATTCCTTGTATTTAAGCTCTCGAATTATCAAGATATTTCTAAAATCCGGTGCCTTTTGCATTATTTCTTCTTCTGGTTGAACATATATGCTCACATCAGATTCTTGGCGGTCTGCCAGATCATTTGGTAGATTATTATCTGACCATTCCTGCATAATCTCAAAACCTTGAGTTCTTCCCCTGATACATAATACCTTTGGTAAATTGTATCATTTGCCTTGTCAACTATGCTCTACTTTTGAGCTTTTATTATTTACTCCTGAAGATATGTCTCTACGATGCCCTGATGGGTTGAACCTATGCCTTCCTTAATCTATGTGAACCTGAAAGATTTCATGGGTCATACTTATTTGGTATCGCACCAGGTAAAACTTTCAACAACTAATGTCATTTTCTAAATACGAGAGGTGAATGGAAGGTTATGCATTGAGGAAGTGGGAGTCGACCTTGAACCTTTGTGTTCATGCCCATGGACACGATGTAGATCCTATCCTGGGAGCTTCTTGTAATAATAGCTATTTCCTAGATATAATATCCTTTAGTATCGATGAATTGATCCTTTGAAATCATGGTTTCGACCATATTGTCTTTCTTTGATCCCATTTCTCGGACGAGTAAAATACTTGCCTTCTCAGATCAGTACGCCTGCCCAACCTCTATTTTGATCTACCTTCGAGTATTACCCCCTGGTATCTCGAGGATATCACCCCATTGCACTACATGTTATGAATTTCTGATGAAGTAGTAGCTTTCCCCGTCATAGTTACTCCATGGGTTCTGGGTTGTCGTCAATTGGGAACACCGATTAGTGAATCGAATCAACACTGTGATTCAATACTCCTAGTACCTTGTTGTTGAGACATTTAATACTCCATCACGTCACTCCTAGGCTGATCGGTTACTTCATGATCATGCTAATTTTAACTGTGCTACCTGGTCCTTCTTCCCAGAGCACAAATTTTGACGGTGAGCTAACCTTACGTCGATCTTCCTCGTCATATCATTTCTCCTTGAACAACCAACTTGATTTCGAGTTTGTGTCGTACCCATGGTTCCTATAACCTTTCGCTTCATCATTCCTTTGACTTGATGTCATCTCCAATAGATTACATCTTCATGAAATCTCTCGACAACTATGTCGTTATCATCATCAGCATTCTGAGCTCTTCTAGAATATCAATTGAATTCATGACGAGAAAGACCATCCTTGCCCTTGATGATTTGTGTTATCATCGACAACTTTATTGCCTTCCCTCCAACACAAACTTGTTCGTGTTTTGTGTTATACCTTGAGTTCCTTGCTACCCATCATTTGTTCTTCCTTACCTTGGAGTATTACCATCTTTTATGTCAAGAATATCGTGAGAATTTCACCACCTCTTAAGAATTCTTCATATAGTGATGCTTCTCGCCATCACCATTTTTTTCTTGGTCCCCGTGTTGAGTGAACTATGTTGTGTGAATTTATTATCTCCAACAAACCTATTGCTTTAGAGTTAATGGACAATAATTCCAATTTGGAGTCTTGGTTGCTCAATCACCATTCTGACGTTGGTCGTGCAACCCAACCCATATTTCGGGTGCACCTTTCAACCAATGTTTAATTATGTATGGTTTCCTCGAGCATACATCGTTATATCATTTGATCTGGCAAATGTTATCTCATTGTTCATATATTTGTGGAAATCCATCTTTTTGGAAATCTCAATGAATTGGTGTTGAGTCATCAGTCACCTCCTCACCATCTTCTTGGTTTAATGATGAACTCTTGTTTCAGAACTCGCTTCCATAGTTCATTTCCCAAGGATCTTACAATTTCACCTCGTCAATTTGTGTTGCACCTTTTCTTCTCAGGCATCTTGAGTCTAAGGTATCCTGACCCCAATTAGCTAGATCTAAATCTCGGTCAGATATGGTGGTTGGAACATATTCCCGAGAGTTATAGCCTTGCTCTTTGACCCGATAAGGTGATGTCATGCCTAGCACACCTGGCCGGAGGACCTATTGATATAGTTCCATCTTAGCATGGTTAACCATTCTTCCGTGAGGAAATTGTAAGACCTTTGCTTGAAGACCTTTGCTTGAAGACCATGTCAATGTTATCTCGAAGCATGTTTATGGTACTCCGATTTTCAACAAGAACATTTGAAGCCCAATGCTAAATGTTTCTTGCTCAATTATCCAAACACCATTGTATGGGTAATGTCATGAAGTTTCTCTCCCCTTACCTAAAGGTTTCCTACATTATATCTTGTCACAGATATCATGCCTTGCTTGTCCTTGGGAAGGTATGCCCCTGAAATATGTGTCTAACACATTTTCATTTCCATTGTTCTATTTAATCTGATGACCACCTTTTCCTTTCCATGGTTTTGTTTAACCTTTCTGGTGTTCTATATGATCTAAGCAGTAATATTCTTCTGCTTATGTAAACACCTAGGTGTACAATCGTGTCGGTAAGACCCTGTTACTATTGTTGATGACATTCCGGTAACTACCAATGGACGAGAACTTTGCCTATTGGTCCACCTCATTTAACGAGCAAGAAGATGGTTCTCTTTGTCCCTCGCCCTTGGTACCAACGTTGTTGTCGACATAACTGACAGGTTATTCTCTAACGTACCTTGCTATCATAACCATGCAAGATATCACCGCCCTTCCTACTTTTAACCCACATTGTGGGCCCATAACCCACAGTTCCATATGATCGAAACCTGACTCTCCTGTACACACCCTGTTTCAGGCACTGAACGATTGTCTGCCTGCTCTAAACTTCTCATGATACCTCCTTACTTTGCTATCGAAATTTTCTAAGGTTTCAATTAGAGAGTTACTTTCCGCCACCTTCCCCGTGTTTATCGACCAGATAGTCAACCATGCAGAGGTCCGTTCTCCCGGAGTACCCCCTTTTATTCTTTTGTAAGTACAAAGGAGTTACCGAAGAAAGGACGACAACATCATCATGATGCTTTGGAATAAAGAATTGAAGACATCAACGAAAGGGATTAACTTCTTCGAGAAGATTCGTTAGAATATCGTAACCAGACCTTTCCCCCTTACTCTACCTCTTAAATCTCGGGACAAGATTTCTTGTAGTGGAGGAGAATTGTGACGCCCGGATAATTAGGCTACATTAATCCTACATTAATGATGCCACGTCACCACGGTTACTGATGTTAATCTCGCTGACGGTGTCCTGGACTAGGGGGTACTCAACATGGCATCTCCCGATCTAATAGATTGGGCTGAGGACCCCCGTGGTTGTATACTCATGGGCCAGTTCGGACAACTGTCGCATAAAAGGAAGATTCCACAAGACTTGGCGATCAAGACAAGGACTTCTCCCCATCGGCGTATTCGGCTAGGACTCTTGTTAACCTAGGCCTCTGGTGCATTATATAAACCAGGGCCAGGCTAGTCGATAGAATACACAACTCCATATACAACAATCATACCATAGGCTAGCTTCTAGGGTTTAGCCTCCTTGATCTCGTGGTAGATCTACTCTTGTACTACCCATATCATCAATATTAATCAAGCAGGAGTAGGGTATTACCAACATCGAGAGGGCCCGAACCTGGGTAAAAACATCGTGTCCCTTGTCTCCTGTTACCATCCGGCCTTGACGCACAGTTCGGGACCCCCTACCCGAGATCCGCCGGTTTTGACACCGACATTGGTGCTTTCATTGAGAGTTCCGATGTGTGATCGACAAAAGGATCGATGGCTCGCCTGCAGATCAACTGCGACTTCGGCATCTTCGTCACCAGCTCGACTGGTCACCTTGGTTCGACCAAGAATGCGCCCCGTGTTCGGATCACCATGTCCGGACGAGGGCCTTCATCAAATATCAACTCCGATCTCTATCAAGATCATAGAGGAATCATCTATGGAGCTCGGGGGCTCAACGTCAACATTGCCCTCAAGCGACCGTGCTGTTTTTCTGGACAGCGAACTTGTATCTGCCACCACCACCTCCTCGAGTATCGCTTTGACAATTGCTTTGGTGGAATTGTGCGGAATTGAGTCTACAACAACCCTGGAAAATTTCTTCGAGTTACGATGGAGGAATCTCTGACAATCCACGATATACCGGAGCCCTGTCAAATCTGGACGGGAATTTGGATGAGTTTAGGGCGTGGTGTCCAGCTTCTAGCTCGGGCGTCCTTTGGAAGATCCAACCGTTGATCGGCTGCAGAATTCCTATATCTACCACCTCTCAAAATTTCGGCTCGATCCGACCGTCCAAACTCCAGGAACCTTCCGATTAGTGCGTCACTTTTCGGATCTGTTTTCTGCGCGAAAATGAATCCAACCCGAGTTCATCTTTTTTATGAACAGGATTTCGGACATCCCTTTTGAAGGAAGTTTTGTATGGGCTATTGTGTTTTGTTCCCAAACACATCGCACTAACTTTAAAATCTTTTGAAAATGATCTTCAATATCATGCTGGTGTCAAACCAGTCCGGCAATATTGCTCCACGATTGCCGACCTGCACCAGACACGTCGTCACTTTATTGAGATGAGCTCAACTTCTTCGGATCATCACCTCGGCAAGCTGAACAACAGTTCGGCATCGCAAAGAATAAATCATCACCAACATCGCCGCCCCACGGGTTACACGAAGCGGGCACACCAGCATCGCCGCACGGTCACTTCATCAAGCCGGCATTGACCACGTCACGACCTGCATCGGCAGGGCCGCACTATTGCTCCTCCGAGCCGGTGTCCATCACGCCGACCTACTTCGACATCTCGGCTGGACCGGGGGCTTCATCATCTCTTCATCAACCTACTCCGGTAACGGGTGTGCGGATCGAGTCCCAATTTTGGGACTCACCTTCCTTCGGATTGCTACAACAAATAAACCAGGTGCTATTAATCCTAGTATTTTTTGCTTGTTTAGGTACAATTTTTCCCAAGGAATTATTACTCTGGTTTGTCCATCATATGTACACAGGTCTATCAAATGGTGGCCGCATTAACGACGGTCGCATGGTGGTCCAGTCAGTCTCCGTACATAGTCCGGCGAATGCCGCATCCGGAACTCGGACCGACCTGTGAATTCAGGCTTTGCCACGCCTTTACTACATCACGCTGATGCCCTGCATCGACATTGACTTCGGTGACAGGCCATATTTCTTCTATTCCTCACTTTGCATAAATTATTTATTATGCAACATTTTTTTTAATTATAATTATTACTATTATCTCCGGTTTGCACTATTTTTTGTGCACAGGAAAATGATCTGGGGACTTTGGCGTCACTCTGTCGGTCTACATTGACCGTGCTATGTCACCACTTCGGTGTGTCGAGCTCTCCGCTCCGCCACCTCAGGACCAGCTTGGAGGATGGAACCTTGCCCCGCATCAAGCTCGGACTGTGTCATCAATACCGAACACATTAACCACCTAAGTCGCTTTCATGCTCAAAGCTTAATTTCTAACTTGTGTTCGGTTCAACCAAGCATTATACTTTTTTGGAAAAAAGTTGCTTGTAAAAATTTTTCCTTGCCCAAACTTTGTTTGTGACGCATAAATTCAAATACCCCATTTACTTGGGGGCTTCCTTTATGAAGCTTTTCCTGTTGCATATGATTATACTTGTACGGCTTCGTTCCTTGTTCGTGTATTACGCCACAATATGCACCACATTGACTTAAGCGATTTGCAAGCTGGGTTGCCTCGCTCCTGTGTTTACCCCTACGTTCCCGATTGTTCGGCTAGGGAGTAAAGGGAGCACCTCTGCGATTGTCACGATTGGGTCACCCGAGCCGGACCTCAGACTGGGTGAAGCCGAAAGCTAGCGCTCTTATAGTTATTCAATGATGGTCGGCACACAACGGAACTCATGAGTACAAAAAATCTATTGCACAAGTCTCATAATAACAATGAGCACCGAAGAAAGGTATCGGTGGGGGTACTATTTTCTTCGAAGATGCTTCTTACTCTCCGCGGTAATATAGCATAAGTTCCCTGAGCATGCTTTGTCTGTTACAGCCTTATGGCCTGATTGCCTGGTTATTGGAAACACCGTCGATATTCTCGACCGATGGAGTACGTAACACTTTTTGGTCCTTGACCGAAGAGGGAGAAGCTGACGGTCGGTTAAGACGTGTTTAAAGTTCGGTTGAACATAGATATGATATAAGTACTTCGGTACATGCAATCATTCTTCTACCCAAGTCACTTGAGCCGTTTTATAATAAGTGTTCTTCTTCTTAGTCGTTGCAAAGTTTTATTATTATTTATCACTCCTTTTTTCGACACGAGTGTGCGGTCACTAGCCGGGGAGCCTAATTTCTCTCTCAAAGCCGCTAGAGTTTAGTTTGCTAAACTGGCCTGATGAGAAGTACTCCGCCCTCGGGATAGGAGGTTGAAGCCGTAGGCTGACCCGCTCGAAGTCTTGAGATAGGATGTATCATGTTAAAGCACGACAGAAGCACTTCTTTTTTCTAAGACCAACTTTCGGATTGGCACCGAACACTTGATATTGTTCGGACATCATGTTTTTACTAACGTTTCTTGGTTTTCCAAGCTTTTTGGCACTTTTAAACTATTTGTGCTTTTCCAGCATTAGTCTCGCAGTGCAACGCCAGATACCTTTAGGGATTCGGCAAAAACATCCTCAGATCTTGCTATATATGCATCAGTTTCGAATTGTGTCTTCGGTCAATAGTTGGGTTGCCCGGCTCCTGCACTTGCTTCCTGTTCCGTTTTGTTTGGCTAGGCGTGCAAAGGGAGAACCACTGCGATTGTGCTTCTAGCTCACATGGTTAAGCACCTCAGTGGAGAAAGTCGAAAACTGACTTTCACAATAAGCATAAACTGGTCAGCGAACCGATGACTATGTTAAATGATGGGCCGTTCATAACATTGGCCGAAGTGTTTACGGCTTGACCCCGACTGTCGCCGAACACTACTGGGGGCTATTAACTGGCCTCCCAAACTAAATCCTCAATATTTTGCTCTTACATTAGAGCTGAGGTTTAATGATCATGCTTAGCATGACAACCCAAAGAAAGGAACCGATAGCGGCACTATTTTCTTTGGAAGACATTTCTTCTGTTAAACAGTAATATAACTCTCTCGTACCTTTGTTTATAAAAGCGTATGGCCAGATTGCCTTGTTTGTTGTAAATCTTTGCCCTCATAAAGGCTTTATAAAGTAGGACAAACACTCCTCGGCTACTGGCCGAGGAGGTGGAAGCCGATGGTCGGTCAACAAAGTTTTGTACAATGCGGATCCGAGCATTAATGACGTAAAGTACTTGGATACATAGAGTCATTACACATAATTTGTGATTTTACTATGGATATTGATCCTTAATTCGACCACCCGTGCCCGCATTAAGGCTCGGGGGCTACTGGGCTTCGGGCTTATTATTTACAAATATTAAAGGGGCACATCGATCCCCTGATCTGGTGTTGCCACCCGACCAGTGTCTCGGGGGCTACTGCATTGCTTGTCCAATACAGAAAATTTTATGTGCAATATCGTTTCCGAGGAGATTTTGATCCTCAGGTTGGTCGGCCACACCCAACCTGAGTCTTGAGGACTGAGCACGCCCTTTAGTGTCCCGAAGTATTCTGCCGAGCTTGGACTTGATCCTCAGGCCGATTTTGCAAATCAACCTGAGTCTTAGCGGCTACTGAAGGAAATATGCCCTAGAGGCAATAATAAAGTATTATTTATTTCCATATTTCATGATAAATGTTTATTATTCATGCTAGAATTGTATTAACCGGAAACATAATACATGTGTGAATACATAGACAAACAGAGTGTCACTAGTATGCCTCTACTTGACTAGCTTGTTAATCAAAGATGGTTATGTTTCCTAACCATAGACAAAGGAGTTGTTATTTGATTAACGGGATCACATCATTAGTTGAATGATCTAATTGACATGACCCATTCCATTAGCTTAGCACCCAATCGTTTAGTATGTTGCTATTGCTTTCTTCATGACTTATACATGTTCCTATGACTATGAGATTATGCAACTCCCGTTTGCCGGAGGAACACTTTGGGTGCTACCAAACGTCACAACGTAACTGGGTGATTATAAAGGAGCATTACAGGTGTCTCCAAAGGTAGATGTTGGGTTGGCGTATTTTGGGATTAGGATTTGTCACTCCGATTGTCGGAAAGGTATCTCTGGGCCCTCTCGGTAATGCACATCACTTAAGCCTTGCAAGCATTGCAACTAATGAGTTAGTTGCAGGATGATGTATTACGAAACGAGTAAAGAGACTTGCCGATAACGGGATTGAACTAGGTATTGGATACCGGCGATCGAATCTCGGGCAAGTAACATACCGATGACAAAGGGAACAATGTATGTTGTTATGCGGTCTGACCGATAAAGATCTTCGTAGAATATGTAGGAGCCAATATGGGCATCCAGGTCCCGCTATTGGTTATTGACCGGAGACGTGTCTCGGTCATGTCTACATTGTTCTCGAACCCGTAGGGTCCGCACGCTTAAGGTTACGATGACAGTTATATTATGAGTTTATGCATTTTGATGTACCGAAGGTTGTTCGGAGTCCCGGATGTGATCACGGACATGACGAGGAGTCTCGAAATGGTTGAGACATAAAGATTGAGATATTGGAAGCCTATGTTTGGATATCGGAAGTGTTCCGGGTGAAATCGGGATTTTACCGGAGAACCGGGGAAGTTACCGGAACCCCCCGGGAGCTATATGGGCCTTAGTGGGCTTTAGTGGAAAGGAGAAAGGGGTAGCACAAGGTGGCTGTGCACCTCCCCCCTTCCCCTAGTCCTATTAGGACTAGGAGAGGTGGCCGGCCCCCTCTCTCTCTTTCCCCCCTCAAGGAATCCTATTCCAACTAGGATTGGGGGGGGGGGGAATCCTACTCCCAGAGGGAGTAGGACTCTCCTGGCGCGCCCTATGTGGCCGGCCAGCCTCCCCCCTTTGGTCCTTTATATACTGAGGCAGAGGCACCCAGAAACACACAAGTTGATCCACGTGATCTATTCCTTAGCCGTGTGCGGTGCCCCCTACCACCATAATCCTCGATAATACTGTAGCGGAGTTTAGGCGAAGCCCTGCTGCTATAGTGCATCAAGGTCATCACCACGCCGTCGTGCTGACGGAACTCTTCCCCGACACTTTGCTGGATCGGAGTCCGGGGATCGTCATCGAGCTGAACGTGTGCTCGAACTCGGAGGTGCCGTAGCTTCGGTGCTTGATCGGTTGGATTGTGAAGATGTACGACTACTTCCTCTACGTCGTGTCAACGCTTCCGTAGTCGGTCTGCGTGGGTACGTAGACAACACTCTCCCCTCTCGTTGCTATGCATCATATGATCTTGCGTGTGCGTAGGAAATTTTTGAAATTACTACGAAACCCAACAGTGGTATCCGAGCCTAGGTTATTTATGTTGATGTTATATGCACGAGTAGAACACAAGTGAGTTGTGGACGATATAAGTCATACTACCTACCAACATGTCATACTTTGGTTCGGCGGCATTGTTGGACAAGACGACCCGGACCAACATTACGCGTACGCTTACGCGAGACCGGTTCCCCCGACGTGCTTTGCACATAGGTGGCTTGCGGGCGACTGTCTCTCCAACTTTAGTTGAACCAAGTGTGGCTACGTCCGGTCCTTGCGAAGGTTAAAACGGAGTCTATTTGACAAACTATCGTTGTGGTTTGATGCGTAGGTGAGATTGGTTCTTGCTTAAGCCCGTAGCAGCCACGTAAAACTTGCAACAACAAAGTAGAGGACGTCTAACTTGTTTTTGCAGGGCATGTTGTGATGTGATATGGTCAAGGCATGATGCTGAATTTTATTGTATGAGATGATCATGTTTTGTAACCGAGTTATCGGCAACTGGCAGGAGCCATATGGTTGTCGCTTTATTGTATGCAATGCAATCGCGATGTAATGCTTTACTTTATACTAAACGGTAGTGATAGTCGTGGAAGCATAAGATTGGCGAGACGACAACGATGCTACGATGGAGATCAAGGTGTCGCGCCGGTGACGATGGTGATCACGACGGTGCTTCGGAGATGGAGATCACAAGCACAAGATGATGATGGCCATATCATATCACTTATATTGATTGCATGTGATGTTTATCCTTTTATGCATCTTATCTTGCTTTGATTGACGGTAGCATTATAAGATGATCTCTCACTAAATTATCAAGAAGTGTTCTCCCTGAGTATGCACCGTTGCCAAAGTTCGTCGTGCCCAGACACCACGTGATGATCGGGTGTGATAAGCTCTACGTCCATCTACAACGGGTGCAAGCCAGTTTTGCACACGCAGAATACTCAGGTTAAACTTGACGAGCCTAGCATATGCAGATATGGCCTCGGAACACGGAGACCGAAAGGTCGAGCGTGAATCATATAGTAGATATGATCAACATAACGATGTTCACCATTGAAAACTACTCCATCTCACGTGATGATCGGTTATGGTTTAGTTGATTTGGATCACGTGATCACTTAGAGGATTAGAGGGATGTCTATCTAAGTGGGAGTTCTTAAGTAATATGATTAATTGAACTTAAATTTATCATGAACTTAGTCCTGGTAGTATTTTGCAAATTATGTTGTAGATCAATAGCTTGCGTTGTTGCTTTCATATGTTTATTTTGATATGTTCCTAGAGAAAAATTGTGTTGAAAGATGTTAGTAGCAATGATGCGGATTGGATCCGTGATCTGAGGTTTATCCTCATTGCTGCACAGAAGAATTATGTCCTTGATGCACCGCTAGGTGACAGACCTATTGCAGGAGCAGATGCAGACGTTATGAACGTTTGGCTAGCTCAATATGATGACTACTTGATAGTTTAGTGCACCATGCTTAACAGCTTAGAATCGGGACTTCAAAGACGTTTTGAACATCATGGACCATATGAGATGTTCCAGGAATTGAAGTTAATATTTCAAGCAAATACCCGAGTTGAGAGATATGAAGTCTCCAACAAGTTCTATAGCTAAAAGATGGAGGAGAATCGCTCAACTAGTGAGCATGTGCTCAGATTGTCTGGGTACTACAATCGCTTGAATCAAGTGGGAGTTAATCTTCCAGATAAAATAGTGATTGACAGAATTCTCTAGTCACCATCACCAAGTTAGTAGAACTTCGTGATGAACTATAATATGCAAGGGATGACTAAAGTGATTCCCAAGCTCTTCGTGATGTTGAAATCGACGAAGGTAGAAATCAAGAAAGAGCATCAAGTGTTGATGGTAGACAAGACCACTAGTTTCAAGAAAAGGGCAGAGGGAAGAAGGGGAACTTCAAGAAGAACAGCAAGCAAGTTGCTGCTCAAGTGAAGAAGCCCAAGTCTGGTCCTAAGCCTGAGACTAAGTGTTTCTACTGCAAAGGGACTGGTCACTGGAAGCGGAACTACCCCAAGTGATTGGCAGATAAGAAGGATGGCAAAGTGAACATAAGTATATTTGATATACATGTTATTGATGTGTACTTTACTAGTGTTTATAGCAACCCCTCAGTATTTGATACTAGTTCAGTTGCTAAGATTAGTAACTCGAAACGGGAGTTGCAGAATAAACAGAGACTAGTTAAGGGTGAAGTGACGATGTGTGTTGGAAGTGGTTCCAAGATTGATATGATCATCATCGCACACTCCCTATACTTTCGGGATTAGTGTTGAACCTGAATAAGTGTTATTTGGTGTTTGCGTTGAGCATGAATATGATTTGATCATGTTTATTGTAATACGGTTATTCATTTAAGTAAGAGAATAAATTGTTGTTCTGTTTACATGAATAAAACCTTATATGGTTACACACCCAATGAAAATAGTTCGTTGGATCTCGATCGTAGTGATACACATAATCATAATATTGAAACCAAAAGATGCAAAGTTAATAATGATAGTGCAACTTATTTGTAGCACTGCCGTTTAGGTCATATTGGTGTAAAGCGCATGAAGAAACTCCATGCTGAT
This sequence comes from Triticum aestivum, assembly GCF_018294505.1. NCBI lineage: Eukaryota > Viridiplantae > Streptophyta > Magnoliopsida > Poales > Poaceae > Triticum > Triticum aestivum. Next base: position 139,259,275 of record NC_057806.1, read on the forward strand.
GGGATTTTGGAATCACTTGATTATGAATCACTTGATGCTTGCGAACCATGCCTCATGGGCAAGATGACTAAGACTCCATTCTCCGGAGCGAGCAACTGACTTATTGGAAATAATACATACTGATGTATGCGGTCCGATGAGTGTTAAGGCTCACGGCAAGTATCATTATTTTCTGAACTTCACAGATGATTTGAGCAGATATGGGTATATCTACTTGATGAAACATAAGTCTGAAACATTTGAAAAGTTCAAAGAATTTCAGAGTGAAGTGGAAAATCATCGTGACAAGAAAATAAAGTTTCTACGATCTGATCGCGGAGACAAATATTTGAGTTACGAGTTTGGTCTTCAATTAAAACAATGTGGAATAGTTTCACAAACTCATGCCACATGGAACACCACAGCATAATGGTGTGTCCGAACGTCATAACCGTACTTTATTGGATATAGTGCAATCTATGATGTCTCTTACCGATCTACCACTATCGTTTTGGGGTTATGCATTAGAGACAGCTGCATTCACGTTAAATAGGGCACCATCTAAATCCGTTGAGACGACACCATGTGAACTATGGTTTGGCAAGAAACCTAAGCTGTCGTTTCTTAAAGTTTGGGGTTGCGATGCTTATATGAAAAAGTTTCATCCTGATAAGCTCAAACTCAAATCGGAGAAGTGCGTCTTCATAGGATATCCAAAGGAAACTATTGGATACACCTTCTATCACAGATCCGAAGGCAAGACTTTTGTTGCTAAATTCGGAAACTTTCTGGAGAAGGAGTTTCTCTCGAAAGAAGTGAGTGGGAGGAAAGTAGAACTTGACGAGGTAACTGTACCTGCTCCCTTATTGGAAAGTAGTACATCACAGAAAACTGTTTCTGTGACACCTACACCAGTTAGTGAGGAAGCTAATGATGATGATCATGAAACTTCAGAACAAGATACTACTGAACCTCGTAGATCAACCAGAGTAAGATCCGCGCCAGAGTGGTACGGTAATCCTGTTCTGGAAGTCATGCTACTAGATCATGATGAACCTACGAACTATGAAGAAGCGATGGTGAGCCCAGATTCCGCAAAGTGGCTTGAAGCCATGAAATCTGAGATATGATCCATGTATGAGAACAAAGTATGGACTTTGGTTGACTTGCCCGATGATCGGCAAGCCATAGAAAATAAATGGATCTTCAAGAGGAAGACGGACGCTGATAGTAGTGTTACTATCTACAAAGCTAGAATTGTCGCAAAAGGTTTTCGACAAGTTCAAGGTGTTGACTACGATGAGATTTTCTCACTCGTATCTATGCTTAAGTCTGTCCGAATCATGTTAGCAATTGCCGCATTTTATGAAATCTGGCAAATGGATAAACAAAACTGCATTCCTTAATGGATTTACTAAAGAAGAGTTGTATACGATGCAACTAGAAGGTTTTGTCGATCCTAAAGGTGTTAACTAAATATGCAAGCTCCAGCGATCCATCTATGGACTGGTGCAAGAATCTCGGAGTTGGAATATACGCTTTGATAAGTTGATCAAAGCATATAGTTTTATACAGACTTGCGGTGAAGCCTGTATTTACAAGAAAGTGAGTGGGAGCACTACAACATTTCTGATAAGTATATGTGAATGACATATTGTTGATCGGAAATAATGTAGAATTATTCTGCAAAGCATAAAGGAGTGTTTGAAAGGAGTTTTTCAAAGAAAGACCTCGGTGAAGCTGCTTACATATTGAGTATCAAGATCTATAGAGATAGATCAAGACACTTGATAAGTTTTTTCAATGAGTACATACCTTGACAAGATTTTGAAGTAGTTCAAAATGGAACAGTCAAAGAAAAGGTTTCTTGCCTGTGTTACAAGGTGTGAAGTTGAGTAAGACTCAAAGCCCGACCACGGCAGAAGATAGAAAGAGAATGAAAGTCATTCCCTATGCCTCAGTCATAGGTTCTATAAAGTATGCCATGCTGTATACCAGATCTATTGTATGCCCTACCACTGAGTTTGGCAAGGGAGTACGATAGTGATCTAGGAGTAGATCACTGGACAGCGGTCAAAATTATCCTTAGTGGAATAAGGATATGTTTCTCGATTATGGAAGTGAAAAAAAAGGTTCGTCGTAAAGGGTTACGCCGATGCAAGTTTTGACACTAATCTAGATGACTCTAAGTCTCGATACATATTGAAAGTGGGAGCAATTAGCTAGAGTAGCTCCATGCAGAGCATTGTTGACATAGAAATTTGCAAAATACTTACGGATCTGAATGTGACAGACCCGTTGACTAAAATTATCTCACAAGCAAAACATGATCACACCTTAGTACTCTTTGGGTGTTAATCACATAGCGATGTGAACTAGATTACTGACTCTAGTAAACCCTTTGGGTGTTGATCACATATCGATGTGAACTATGGGTGTTAATCACATGGTGATGTGAACTATTGCTGTTAAATCACATGGCGATGTGAACTAGATTATTGACTCTAGTGCAAGTGGGAGACTGAAGGAAATATGCCCTAGAGGCAATAATAAAGTTATTATTTATTTCCTTATATCATGATAAATGTTTATTATTCATGCTAGAATTGTATTAACCGGAAACATAATACATGTGTGAATACATAGACAAACAGAGTGTCACTAGTATGCCTCTACTTGACTAGCTCGTTAATCAAAGATGGTTATGTTTCCTAACCATAGACAAAGAGTTGTTATTTGATTAACGGGATCACATCATTAGTTGAATGATCTGATTGACATGACCCATTCCATTAGCTTAGCACCCGATCGTTTAGTATGTTGCTATTGCTTTCTTCATGACTTATACATGTTCCTATGACTATGAGATTATGCAACTCCCGTTTGCCGGAGGAACACTTTGGGTGCTACCAAACGTCACAACGTAACTGGGTGATTATAAAGGAGCATTACAGGTGTCTCCAAAGGTAGATGTTGGGTTGGCGTATTTCGAGATTAGGATTTGTCACTCCGATTGTCGGAGAGGTATCTCTGGGCCCTCTCGGTAATGCACATCACTTAAGCCTTGCAAGCATTGCAACTAATGAGTTAGTTGCGAGGATGATGTATTACGGAACGAGTAAAGAGACTTGCCGGTAACGAGATTGAACTAGGTATTGGATACCGACGATCGAATCTCGGGCAAGTAACATACCGATGACAAAGGGAACAACGTATGTTGTTATGCGGTCTGACCGATAAAGATCTTTGTAGAATATGTAGGAGCCAATATGGGCATCTAGGTCCCTCTATTGGTTATTGACCGGAGACGTGTCTCGGTCATGTCTACATTGTTCTCGAACCCGTAGGGTCCGCACGCTTAAGGTTACGATGACAGTTATATTATGAGTTTATGCATTTTGATGTACCGAAGGTTGTTCGGAGTCCCGGATGTGATCACGGACATGACGAGGAGTCTCGAAATGGTTGAGACGTAAAGATTGATATATTGGAAGCCTATGTTTGGATATCGAAAGTGTTCCGGGTGAAATCGGGATTTTACCGGAGTACCGGGGAGGTTATCGGAACCCCCCGGGAGCTATATGGGCCTTAGTGGGCTTTAGTGGAAAGGAGAAAGGGGCAGCACAAGGTGGCTGTGCGCCTCCCCCCTTCCCCTAGTCCTATTAGGACTAGGAGAGGTGGTCGGCCCCCTCTCTCTCTTTCCCCCCTCAAGGAATCCTATTCCAACTAGGATTGGGAGGGGGGAATCCTACTCCCAGAGGGAGTAGGACTCTCCTGGCGCGCCCTATGTGGCCGGCCAGCCTCCCCCCCTTTGGTCCTTTATATACTGAGGCAGAGGTACCCAGAAACACACAAGTTGATCCACGTGATCTATTCCTTAGCCGTGTGCGGTGCCCCCTGCCACCATAATCCTCGATAATACTGTAGCGGAGTTTAGGCGAAGCCCTGCTGCTGTAGTGCATCAAGGTCATCACCACGCCGTCGTGCTGACGGAACTCTTCCCCGACACTTTGCTGGATCGGAGTCCGGGGATCGTCATCGAGCTGAATGTGTGCTCGAACTCGGAGGTGCCGTAGTTTCGGTGCTTGATCGGTTGGATCGTGAAGACGTACGACTACTTCCTCTACGTCGTGTCAACGCTTCCGCAGTCGGTCTGCATGGGTACGTAGACAACACTCTCCCCTCTCGTTGCTATGCATCATATGATCTTGCGTGTGCGTAGGAAATTTTTGAAATTACTACGAAACCCAACAGCTACTAGGATCAGCGGTCTTACGTCATCCTTCAGGTGCATCTCGGGTTTTAGACCGATACACACCTTGAGGGCTACTGGCTATATATCTCGGCAGAGAATAAATTGCACCAACAAAAAATATTCACAAAAATCGGCCCACATTCGGGGTGGTGCACCACCTCGGAAGCAGTCCGGCATAAAGATCGGGTGCTAGTGGCTGGCTCCGTAGAGGGCATTTCCGGCATTAAGCTCGGCTAAACTCCTTCAACTTTTTTGAACCAAGGTGATATGACACCTCGGATATAGTCCGGCGTTGGAGCTCGGATACATAGTCCGCCGTTGGAGCTCGGATACATTCCGGCGTTAGAGCTGGGAAGCGGTCCGGCATTGGTGCTCGGCTGCAAAAGATACCTCGAATACAGTCTGGCGTTAGAGCTCGGACGCAAGAGGACACTGCCTCCCGGGAACAACTTCAAACCGGAGGTGTGGCATAAAAATAATAAGGCATTGATAAAGGCCGGAAACTTAAAGGGGCTCCTCGGATACCCGACGTGTAAACCCGTCGAATGCATTTCGGCGATCCTCAAGATCGAAGATAAAGAAGATTTGTTGAACCAGTTTTCAAGACCGACAACCGAAGATGAAGAACAGTTCGGAAGAATCGAGGAGCGTCCCTAACTTGAAGACCGGTTCAGGGGGCTACTGACGGTGTCCTGGACTAGGGGGTACTCAACACGTCATCTCCCGATCTGATAGATTGGGCCGAGGACCCCCGTGGCTGTATACTCATCGGCCAGTTCGGACAACTACCGCATACAAGGAAGATTCCACAAGACTTGGCGATCAAGACAAGGACTTCTCCCCACCGGCGTATTCGGCTAGGACTCTTGTTAACCTAGGCCTCTGGTGCATTATATAAACCAGGGCCAGGCTAGTCGATAGAATACACAACTCCTTATACAACAATTATACCATAGGCTAGCTTCTAGGGTTTAGCCTCCTTGATCTCGTGGTAGATCTACTCTTGTACTACCCATATCATCAATATTAATCAAGCAGGAGTAGGGTATTATCTCCATCGAGAGGGCCCGAACCTGGGTAAAAACATCGTGTCCCTTGTCTCCTGTTACCATCCGGCCTTGACGCACAGTTCGGGACCCCCTACCCGAGATCCGCCGGTTTTGACACCGACACTCGCGTTAGTTCAAAATCGATCCAAATTTAAATTTGAATTAAAGGCAAAGAACAAAAGTTTTCAAATGTTAAAACCAAAATGTTCAGGTTGTGACAAATATTGCATAGGTAATTACAGTGAAGAACCCATAATTAAGTAAAATATTTAAATGCACTGTAGTTGGTAAAACAGCGGCAAAACAATTATTTAAATGCTTTTAAATACTAAACAAATATTAAACTAGTTCATTGGATCACCAAGTTTGTTGAGGAAGTGGCCTCTATTAAAATGCTAATTAAGGAACAGGCGTTATATTTTTGTATAAGAATTTGCTAACTAAAATAAATCATACACAAAGAAAAATAAACAAAACATAAAACAAAATAAAACCCCCCTCTCTCCCATGCGCCACGGCGCGACCGGCCACCCACCAGGCCGGCCTAGTCGGTCGCTCCCTCACTCCCTTAACCCCCCCCCCACTCCCCACCGAAATCCTACCGCGCCCCACTCCCCCCCACGATCCCCCTCGCACTCCCTCATCCTCCCCGATCCAGATTTGGATCAGGGGGGAACGAACCGCCAACCCCGTCGCCCTCGACGCCCATCGCCACCACCGCGACACCGTCGACCGTCGGAGCAACACCACCACCCGTACCTCGTCGCCTCGTCCCCTCTTCGTCATCGCCTCCTCATCCTCCTCCCCGTCGGAACCGCCCCGCGCCCATAGCCGCTCGTCCCCGATGTCGGCACCTTCCCCGAATGGCGCCGCCCCCCATCACCGGCGACATTGCCGCCACCTCCCCGAGCCCACTGCCTTCCCCCCTGCAGCTCCCCTATGAGCAACCCCCCTCCGCTTCCTTCCCTCCTCCCTTTTTCATTCCGTTCGCCCCATAGATGCGCTCAACCTTGCCGACTCCGGCCGCTGCACGCTCCCCTGCCGCCTAGCACCCACGCTCGTCGGGATTGCCCTCCTGCACGCGCCCGTGTCGCCGCATAGCCGCGCTGCGGCCTGGCCGAGTGCCAGCGCCTCACGCGTGACCGCGCCCCTTGTTCCCCTTGTCCCGCTCCGCTGCAGCCTCCCCACTGCTCACCGCCGGCCCCGCGCCCTCTGCCCGCTGTCGAGGCCTCCGCTCCGGGCTATGGCCACCCCGCTCCGGCCAACCCACTGGCCGCGCTCCACCGTCCTCGCCGGCCCCGCCGCGGCCTCGTCCCCTCCCCCGCTCCGCCCTGCACTTCGGCTGACGCCACCCCTCGCCTCCGCCCGCCGAGGCCCCGGCTGGCCGTGCCGGCTTGCCCCACTGTCGGTGCCCGGTGGCTTCGTCCCGCCCTGCGGGCGAGTGCCCGCTGAGGGAGTCCTAGATTAGGGGGTCTCCGTACAGCCGGACTATATCCTTTGGTCGTACTGTCGGATTATGAAGATACAAGATTGAAGACTTCGTCCCGTGTCCGGATAGGACTCTAATTGGTGTGGAAGGCAAGCTAGGCAATACGGATATGTATATCTCCTCCTTTGTAACCGACCTTGTGTAACCCTAGCCCCCTCCAGTGTCTATATAAACCAGAGGGTTTTAGTCCGTAGGACAACATACAATCATACCATAGGCTAGCTTCTAGGGTTTAGCCTCTTTGATCCCGTAGTAGATCAACTCTTGTACTACTCATATTACCATGAACAATCAAGCAGGACGTAGGGTATTACCTCCATCAAGAGGGCCTGAAGCTGGGTAAACATCGTGTCCCCTGCCTCCTGTTACCATCCGCCTTAGACGCATAGTTCGGGACCCCCTACCCGAGATCCGCCGGTTTTGACACCGACATTGGTGCTTTCATTGAGAGTTCCACTTTGTCGTCATTATAAGGAGGATGGCTCGTGTGATAGCCTGGCTTATTAGGGATGATAGACTACTCATATCAATAAGGAATTCCTTATTTTCCGGGAGCCATTCGGACAGAACTCCAAAGTTAAGCGTGCTCGGCTTGGAGTAGTGTCAGGATGGGTAACCGACCGTGAAGTTGCTCCCGGGTGCGCATGAGTGAGGACAAAGTGCGCAGAAAAGACTAGTATTGATCTGTGGGGCCAGTCTAGATCCCGCCAGGAGTAACGACCACCGGCGGGTGTGTCCGGAGCGTTACAAGTTGGTATCGGAGCCGACCCTCGCGGTTACACGGATGTTTGAGGACAGGTGCGCGGTCATGTTGTTCATGACATTTGTGACCTGTCGTGGCACACGGGATGGCACATGTACCAGACTGGATGCATAGACGTATGTGCCAAGAGGGAACGTTCTTGTGGCCCGACGAGGAAGACGGTTCCTCTGAGTGGGGGTGTATGTGATAGCCTGGCTTATTAGGGATGATAGACTACTCATATCAATAAGGAACTCCTTCTTTTCTGGGAGCCCATTTGGACAGAACTCCAAAGTTAAGTGTGCTCAGCTTGGAGTAGTGTCAGGATGGGTGACCGACCGGGAAGTTGCTCCCGGGTGCGCATGAGTGAGGACAAAGTGCGCACAAAAGACTAGTATTGATCTGTGGGGCCAGTCTAGATCCCGCCAGGAGTAACGACCACCGGCGGGTGTGTCCGGGGCGTTACAGCTCGTCTCATTGTCAAGGACTACATCACCTCTAGGGGAGCCCTGGCTGCAGGCCAAACTCTCTGAGTAGGCGGCTTCCTCATGACCGCCCGCTTAGCCGCCGCGCTGATGATGACTTCTCGGGTCATCGAAAATAGCCTCCACATCAGCTCGAAATTTGTCGAGCAGATGGATCCAATGGAGCTCTCCTCTTTGAACGAGCTCTTGGATCGCATCGCCGCTCTGGGAGTCACTACGGACTATGATCGGATCGGGCTTAAACCCGACCAAAGGGAGATTAACTCTCCGCCGGGCACCCATCAGATAGCGGTGGTGGAGGAGCAATGCGGCGATTCTCCCTCTATCTTGAGGACGAACTATGTCCGGATTCCCAAGCTCCCCGAGCCGGATACTCATCCCCGGGAAGACACCGCCCTAGCCCTGAATCTAGAATCAGGCCGCATGCTGAACCCACAGTGCAACATCTCGGAACCCAAACTTCCAAGATCGGAAACTCCCCCACCCTGGGATCACAGCTTGGGTCAAGGTCTGGACTCAAATCCACCCACCCACCCAGATACAAATGATATTTCCCACATTAGACAAGCACCCCAAGAGACAGTACATCACTATTGGGCCAGATTCCTCCTTGTAATGAACAAGGTCAAGGACTGTCGCGAGGAAGACGCAATTTCATTCTTTTGCAACAATTGCATGGACAAGGGAGTCCTCAACGCCATAAGTCGCCATGACATAACACACTTCGCTGACTTGGCGGCCATAGTACGGAAATATTGTGCGATGGAAAGTGCCTGGAAAACCCAAACGCAATTCTGGGATAATCCAGCCCTAACAAAACCCCCGGTCCGAACTAAAATGGTACACTCTCATAAGTTGCCCGACTCAATTCCAAAGAAGCAAAAGCCCACTACAGGGCGTGGAACCGTATTGGAGGGATGGCTTAACGGGACCTGCAAAATCCATAGTACAACGGATACCATATCAACACACAGCCTTAGAGCATGTTGGGTACTCCGGCAGGTGGCCAAAAGTGGTGAGGATCTCCTCACCCAAAATACCTCAGAGCACCTTCCCACGGATAACAATACAATGTTAACGGTCTTCAAGACCTTCGCCTCAAATAATAGGCGTAAGCAAGCACTCCGCAGCCTTGCCGAAGTCTGCCACGTGGCAGCAATAAATCCATGGAGCGACACGGCTATCACCTTCAATGCCAGTGATGAACCTAAATTCCGAACAGCCCGAACACCAGCCGCTTTGGTCCTCAGTCCAATTGTGGACGGCTTTCGGCTCAGTAAGGTGCTCATGGATGGCGACAGCGGATTAAACCTCATTTATGAGGAAACTCTCCAAAAAATGGAAATAGACAGCAACCGTATTGAGCAAAGCAGTACGACCTTCAGAGGAATCATCCCTAGTCAGGAGGCACGTTGCGTTGGGAAAATCACACTCGATGTGGTATTCGGCACTCCGGGGAATTACAGGTTCGAAGAAATTACATTACAAGTGGCCCCGTTCAGTAGTGGATACCACGCCCTTCTTGGGCGGGAGGCATTCACGATTTTTCAAGCCATACCCCATTACGGGTACATGAAGCTCAAAATGCCCGGGCCCAATGGAATCATCACTCTAGTTAGTGATCCGAACATAGCACTCCGCGCCGAAGACAAAACAGCCGCACTAGCCCTCGAGGCATTATCCGAAGCCCTTGTGGCGGAGGAGTTAACCGTGTTGCGCTCCACGGCGGACAGGGATGACGTGATACTAGATAAAAGATCCAAGTCCACCTCCTTTAAACCAGCGGACGAAATAGTCAAATTACAAGTCCATCCAACGGACTCCACAAAAATAGAATCCATCGGGGCACAGTTAGACCCTGCTGTAGATGCCGCACTACGGGAGTTTCTGCGCGAGAATTGGGACATATTCGCCTGGCATCCTTCAAACATGCTAGGAATCTCACGCAGATTGGCCGAGCATAGCCTTAATATTCTAAAGGATTCAAGCCGGTCAAGCAGACTCTTCAGCGTTTCTCTGAACCTAAGCGACAAGCCATGGGAGAAGAGCTAGCCAAGCTACTGGAGGCCAGATTTATTAGAGAAATAAAACATTCGGACTGGCTAGCAAACCTGGTGATGGTACCAAATAAGGACAAATCCTGGCGCCTATGCGCCGACTTCAAAGACCTTAATAAGGCTTTCCCAAAGGATCCCTTTCCACTCCCTCGCATCAATCAAATCATCGACGCTACCGCAGGACACGAATCATTGTGCTTCCTCGACGCATACTCCAGTTACCACCAGATTAAGATGGCGGAGTCTAATCAAGCTGCAACGGCATTTATCACGCCATACGGCCCCTTCTGTTTTAACACAACGCCCTTCGGGCTCAAAAATGCCAGCGCAACATATCAGCGCATGATCCAGACATGTCTGGAAAAGCAGATCAGCTAGACTGTGGAGGCATATGTAGACGATGTGGTCACTAAACCAGACACGTCGACTCTTTAATAGACGACTTGAGGCTCACGTTCACCAATCTCCGAACATACGACATTAAGCTCAATCCGGAAAATGCATTTTCGGCGTTCCCGCCGGAAAGCTCCTGGGCTTCATCGTCTCCAGTAGAGGAATTGAAGCAAATCCGGCTAAAATTCGGGCTCTGTCGTAGTTGGCTATCCCAACTGACCTCAAGCAAATCCAGAAATTGACTGGATGTGTGGCGGCTTTAAGCCGCTTTATCTCCCGATTAGGAGAAAAGGCACTTCCCCTTTATCGCCTTCTTCGGCGCACCGAACAATTCGAGTGGACGGACGCAGCCACGGCCGGGCTGGAAGAAATAAAAGCCATCCTGGCCACCAACCCAATCTTGGCCGCGCCAACTGTTGGCGAACCAATGCTATTATATATAGCGGCAACTCATCAAGTTGTAAGCGTAGTGCTCGTCGTCGAACAAGAGATGGGCGGACATAAATTCCCACTTCAAAAGCTGGTATATTATGTATCCACCGTCCTCACCCCATGCAAATCACGGTACCCACATTATCAAAAGATAGCATACGCGGTATTCATGGCATCCCTGAAATTACGACACTACTTTCAAGAGTGTTCAATCACGGTGGCCTCTGAAGTACCACTCAATGACATAATAAACAACCGCGATGCCACGGGCCGGATTGCCAAGTTGGCCATCGAGCTCCTCCCGTTCGACATAACATACAAACCACGGCGAGCCATTAAGTCGCAAGTATTGGCCGATTTCATTGCCGAATGGACAGAAGCCGAACTCCCTAAAGAGTATGGCGCATACTCCAATTGGATCATGCACTTCGACGGATCTAAAATGCTGGTTGGTCTCGGGGCTGGCGTCGTCCTGACGTCCCCCACCAGAGATATAGTACAATATGTGCTCCAAATACTATATACAGACTCCAATAACGCGGCCGAATATGAGGCCCTTCTACACGGTCTCCGGATGGCAGTCTCCATGGGCATTCAACGCTTGGAGGTGCGTGGGGACTCGAACCTCGCAATATCCCAAATAAATGGAGGCTTCGATGCCAAGGATTCGAAAATGGCGGCATATCGCAACGCCGTCCTCAAAATGTCAGCTCGGTTCGAGGGGCTTGAATTCCACCATGTGGCTCGGGAAAACAACCAGGCGGCAGACATCCTTGCCTGTATCGGTGCTAAACGCGACCCTGTCCCACCGAACATCTTTCTGGAAAGATTGTTCAAACCATCCGTGGTATGGGAAGGGGACACCGGCAAAAATAGTCCGGGCCCGGCCACAACCCCAGATAATGTACACCCTGACAAAATCGGAGGTTCCGCCACCAAAATAACACCTTCAGCCCACGTGATAATGGCCGTCATCACCCCGTGGACAGAACCATTCCTGACCTACCTAACTAGGCAGGAACTACCCGAGGACCAAAATGAGGCACGCTGCATAGTGCGGCGATCTAAAGCCTACAAGGTCCACGAGGGAGAGCTTTATAAGAAAAGCACAACCGGAGTCCTTCAAAGGTGCATCTCCTAAGAGGAAGGGCGGAAGTTTTTGGCAGAAATCCATGCCGGACTCAGCGGCCACCACGCCGCAGCTCGGGCCCTTGTAAGCAAGGCCTTCCATACAGGTTTTTATTGGCCGGCGACCCGGGTAGATGCACAGCATCTGGTCCAACATTATGTTGGTTGCCAGCTTTTTGCAAACCAAAGCCACATGCCACCTACGGCCCTCCAAACAATCCCTGTTACCTGGCCCTTTGCAGTCTGGGGGCTTGATATGGTCGGACCCCTCAAAGGGGGAACCCATAAGAAAAAAAATTTACTGGTCATGGTGGATAAATTCACCAAATGGATAGAAGCCAAACCTGTCAAAACGGCTGAATCCGGACCAGTGATAGACTTAATATCCGGGGTTGTACACCGTTATGGCGTCCCCCACAGCATCATCACTGACAACGGCACGAACTTTACAGCCGACGAGGTGAAACTTTGGTGCAGCAACATGAGAATTAAGCTCGATTATGCCTCTGTCTATCATCCGCAAACTAACGGTCAAGTCGAACGAGCGAATGGTCTTATCATGAGCGGCATTAAACCCAGATTAGTGCGGTCCTTAAAGGAATCAGACATGCATTGGGTAGAGGAGCTCGACTCCGTACTATGGGGGCTGCGGACCACTTCGAATCGCACTACCAGATACACACCGTTTTTATGGTGTATGGCACTGAGGCGGTGCTGCCTTGTGACATAATTCATGACTCACCTTGAGTGCGCATGTACGAAGAAAGAGAGGCCGAGCTCGACCGGCAGGACAGTTTGGATGCCCTGGAGGAGGAACGCGACGTAGCAAAGGCCCGTTCCGCATTCTATCAGCAACAAGCTCGAAGGTATCAAAGCAGAGAAGTACGGGCCAAGACCTATAACGTTGGCGAACTAGTTCTACGCTTGCCGGAGAAGAAAAAGAACAAGCTCAAGCCCAAATGGGGAGGTCCCTTCATTATCGACCAGGTTCTGACCGGTGGAGCATACCATCTGCGGGATGCATCGGATAATCGACTCGAGCCAAACCCATGGAATGCAGCCAGACTCCAAAGATTCTACGCCTAGCGCCAGACTCTATGTTCGTCTCCTTACCTCCATCAATTTTTTGCACATTTTTTTCTCTCTTTCTTTCTCTATTTTTCCTTCAAGACCCTAAAGGTCTACACTTGTGTCTTGGTTACACAATCTTGATGCGCTAACCGCACTCAATATACCCGGGGGCTTCCTATACAGAAGCTTAATATAATTACCTTTCCGGGCTTTATGCCCCGCACATGTGTTATTCTTCCGCATGTACCTTTTTCGCCATTATATGCATCGATATGACTTAAGTTTTGGGCAAGCTGGGTTGTCTGGCTCTTGTATTTACGCCCTACATTCCCGTTAATTCGGCTAGGGCATAAGGGGAGCACCTCTGCGATTGTTACTGCCGGGTCAGCCGGATGTGTACCTCAGACTGGGTGAAGCCGAAAGCTAGCGTTCTTAAGGGAATATTCAGTCGGTGAATAAAAGATGACTTTCATTTAAATTACTACACGCCCCCAGATGTTTTTAGCCTGTGTCTCGTAGTTCGTACATGCACATTAGGGCATGCGTACCCAGGGAAAGGAACCCTTAACGGAACTATTCTCCCTGGAAGATGTTTCTTACTATCCATGTAATATAACATAGCTAGTTGGGTACTTGTCTGTTCAAGCACTTATGACCCCTACGCCTGGTTTCCATGCATACCTCGGTTCTTATATTACCGAGTGGGTATTCGGATACACTTCGGACTATCGGGTCCAGAGGTCGAAGCGAAAAGGTCCGCCATGACAAATGATTTACAATCCGGCTAGGGACATTACATATGTCACTTGAAGTACACAGTCACTAAGACTGATTAAATTCTTCTTCTATACCATCCAACAGGCTGTCTAGCCTACAATCCTGTTGGGAATACTTTGCGGCTAATTCTACATGATCATACACTAAACTGACAGGGATATCTTTCCCATCGGGCCCCACAAGTCCGACCTCGGCCATGTGGTTTGGGTCAGCCTTGGTATATCGTGTCTTCACCATAGCCCAGGCTTCCCTTGCACCTTGTCGGCAGGCTGATATCTTCCATAATCAGAAGCGCCACCGCGCTCCCTTGAGCTTCTCTATAAGCTCCCCCATGCCTCCTGGCGGGGGCGCGGATGGCCACAAGGCCTGACAATACTCTGCATCACCTGCCGAACTTGTTCGTCCAGTTGTGAGAGCTCTGGTAGAAGATCACCTGAAGACCCGGGCATCTCCTCCGCGGGACGACCCGTCAGCATATCTGCAAACATAACACTGTTAGCAGGCTTCTCCACCGAACTCCTTTAAAAGTTCGTTCAAGCACTTACTAAAAATGCCGCGCCGAAGCCGTTTATTCTCCTTCACGGAGTCCGCAAGCTGGGCTCGGACATCCTTCAGTTCCACGCCCAGCCGGATATTGGCATCTTGGAGATCATTTTTCTCCTCCCCGACTCGCGTCAGCATGCGCTCGCCAGCATTTCGCTGTCGATCATCACGTGCCGTATCCGCCTCCACGGCCTCCGGATTCACTCCGGGGCCACCTGCAACATCTATCGTTAGGTGTGCATACATGCCGCATACTACCTAGTACCGATATTCTTTGCAATAAACAGAAGAGGTACCAGGGGGACCCTTTTTGGACTCCTTCAATGCAGCAACAACGGCTTCCAGCTGGGCCTTGCACTCCTCCAGCTCTTGAGACAATTGAGAATTCTTCTCCGTAAGAACCTGCACAGATAATGATCCTTAAATCAGTTGCGTCAACTGTTTCAAGTCTCGGGGGCTATTGATACATATAATCATCAGATTTTCTTACCCGTATGTCCCTTACATACTGGTCCGTGGCTCTGGCTAGACCATTTTGAGTAGCACGGATGTACGCGTATCCGAAATTGAAGGCATCAAATGCCTCTGGCGAGAAACAATTGTCACGGAGTACGGCCTGGCGACGCCTATGATTCATGGCGCTCTCCACTTCTGAATTTGTAGCGGATAGTCTATCCGCATCCTCTGTAGGAGGAGCATCCAGCGTCCGCCCCATGTTGGCTTCCGCCTCTATGTCCAGCCCTGGGGCCCGACTGGTGGAGGCGTGATCGACGGTGATGGTGTCCTGGACTAGGGGGTACTCATCACATCGTCTCCCGATCAGTTGGATTGGGCCGAGGACCCCCATCGCCGCATACTCATGGGTCAGTTCGGACAGCTGCCGCATACAAGGAAGATTCTACAAGACTTGGCGATCAAGACAAGGACTCCACCCCACCGGCGTATTCGGCTAGGACTCTTGTTATCCTAGGCCTCTGGTGCATTATATAAACCGAGGCCAGGCTAGTCGATAGAGATATACAACAATCATACCATAGGCTAGCTTCTAAGGTTTTAGCCTCTACGATCTCGTGGTAGATCAACTCTTGTAACACTCATATCATCAATATCAATCAAGCAGGACGTAGGGTATTACCTCCATCAAGAGGGCCTGAACCTGGGTAAACATCGTGTCCCCTGCCTCCTGTTACCATCGATCCTAGACGCACAGTTCGGGAGCCCTTACCCGATATCCGCAGTTTTGACACCGACATTGGTGCTTTCATTGAGAGATCCGCTGTGTGATCGGCAAAATGATCCATGGCTCGTCTACAGGTCAGCTGCGATGCCGGCATCTTCGTCGCCGGCTCGACTGGTCACCTTGGCTCGACCGAGGACCATGCTCCATCTCCGATCGTCATGTTCGGACGAGGGCCTTCATCAACATCAACTTTGATCTCTATCAAGATCATGGAGGAATCATCCATGGAGCTCGGGGGCTCAACGTCAACATTGCCCTCGGGCGACTGTGCTGTTTTTCCGAACAGCAAACTTGTATCTGCTGCCACCACCTCTTAGAGCATTGCTTTGACGATCCCTTTGGTGGAATTGTGCGGAATTGAGTCTACAACAGCCCTGGAAAATTTCGTCGAGTTTCGATGGAGGAATCTCCGACAATCTACGATATACCGGAGCCCTGTCAAATCTGGACGGGAATCTGGTGTGGTCTCCATAGCCCAGCTCGGAGGTCCTTTGGAAAATCCAACCGTTCATCTACTGCGGAAATCCCATATCTACCACCCCTCCAAATTTCAGCTCGATCCAACGGTTCAAACTCCGGGAAACTTCCGATGAGTGGACCAATTTTCGGATCTGTTTTCTGCGCGAATACGGATCCGACCCGAATTCATGTTTCTTTTTGAACGTGATATTGGACAACTTTTTTAAGGAATTTTCTTCTATGGTATTGTGCGTTGTTTTTAAACACGTACCCATAAAATTTTAAGCCTCCTTCGAGGTAA
Organism: Triticum aestivum; assembly: GCF_018294505.1. NCBI lineage: Eukaryota > Viridiplantae > Streptophyta > Magnoliopsida > Poales > Poaceae > Triticum > Triticum aestivum. The sequence continues at coordinate 139,275,675 of NC_057806.1, forward strand.
TCTTCACCATCACGCTGGTGTCAAACCAGTCCGGCGGTATTGCTCCACGGCTGCCGACCTGCGCTACACACATCGCCGCTTTATTGAGCCGAGCTCAATTCCTTCGATCATCATCTCGGCAAGCCGAACAAGAGTTCGGCATCGCGAAGGATAAATCATCACCAACATCGCCGCCCCACGGATTACACGGAGCGGGCATACCGGCATCGCCGCACGGTCACTTCATCAAGCCGGCATCGACCACGTCACGACCTGCATCGGCAGGGCCGCACTATTGCTTCTTCAAGATGGTGTCCATCACGCCGACCTACTTCGACTCATCGGCTGACATCGAGGCTTCGACATCTCGGCTGGACCGGGGGCTTCACCATCTCTTCATCAACCTACTCCGGAGACTTCGCCGTCACTAGCCGACCAGCTCCGTCATGTTAGCTGGACCGAGGGCTTTGCCTCGGCGAGCCAACCTTTGCCAGCATCGCCATACCGTCGCTTTATCGTCATTCAGGCAATGGGTGTGCGGATCGAGTCCCAATTTTGGGAATCACCTTTCTTCGGATTGCTACAACAAATAAACCAGGTGCTATTAATCCTAGTATTTTTTGCTTGTTTGGATTTATTTTTCCCAAGGAATTATTACTCTGGTTTGTCCATCATCTGTACATAGGTCTATCAAAAGATGGCCGCATTAACGATGGTCGCGTGGTGGTTCGGTCAGTTTCCGTACATAGTCCGGCGAACGCCGCATCCGGAACTCGGACCGACCTGTGAATTCAGGTTTTGCCACGCCTTTACCGCATCACGCCGACGCCCTGCATCGACATTGACTTCTGTACCAGGCCATATTTCTTTTATTACTCACTTTGCATAAATTATTTATTATGCAACGATTTTTTAATTATTATTATTACTATTATCTCCGGTTTGCACTACTTTTTGTGCACAGGAAAATGATCCAGGGACTTCGGCATCACTCTGCTGGTCTGCATTGACCGTGCTATGTCACCAGTTCGGCGTGTCGAGCTCTCCGCTCCGCCACCTCGGGACCGGCTTGGGGGATGGAACCTTGTCCCGCATCAAGCTCGGACCGCGTCATCAATGCCGAACACATTAACCAGCTAAGTCGCTTTCATGCTCAAAGTTTTAATTTTTAACTTGTGTTCGGTTTGACCAAGCATTATACTTTTTTGGGAAAAAGTTGCTTGTAAAAAATTTCCTTGTCCGAACTTTGTTTGTGACACACATATTCAAATACCCCGTTTATTTGGAGGTTTCCTTTATGAAGCTTTTCCTCTTGCATATGATTATACTTGTACGGCTTCGTTCCTTGTTCGTGTATTACGCCGCAATATGCACCATATTGACTTAAGCGATTTGCAAGCTGGGTTGCCTGGCTCCTGTGCTTACCCCTACGTTCCCGAATGTTCGGCTAGGGAGTAAAGGGAGCACCTTTGCGATTGTCACGACCGGGTCCTCCGAGCTCTGACCTCAGACTGGGTGAAGCCGAAAGCTAGCGCTCTTATTGTTTTCAATCATGGTCGGCACACAACGGAACTCACGAGTACAAAAAATCTATTGCACAAGTCTCATAGTAATAATGAGCACCGAAGAAAGGTATCGGCGGGGGTACTATTTTCTTCGAAGATGCTTCTTACACTTCGTCTGTAATATAGCATAAGCTCCCTGAGCGCGCTTTGTCTGTTATAGCCTTATGGCCCGGTTGCCTGGTTATCGGAAACACTGTCGATATTCTCGACAGGTGGAGCACATAACACTTTTTGGTCCTTGACCGAAGAGGCAGAAGCCGACGGTCGGTTAAGACGCGTTTAAAGTTCGGTTGAACAAAGATATGGTATAAGTACTTCGGTACATACAATAATTATACATAAAATCTTTTTCCCAAGTCACTTGGGGGCTCTTAAAATTTATATGAGCTATTTTATAGTAAATGTGTTTTCTTCTTGGTCGTTGCAAAGTCTTTTTCTATCGCTCCTTTTTTGACGTGAGTGTGTGGTCAATAGCCAGATAACCCATTTTCTCTCTAGTGACCGCTCGAGTTTAGTTCGCTAAACTGGTCTAATAAGAAGCACTCCGCCTTCGGGATAGGAGACTGCTGCGGTAGGCTAACCCGCTTGAAGTCTTGAGATCGGATGTGTAATGTTAAAGCACGACGGAAGCACTCTTTTTTTTCTAAGACCAATTTTCGGACTGGCACCGAACACTTGATCTTGTTCGGACATCAAGTTTTTACTGACGTTTTTTTGTTTTCCAAGCTTATGGCACTTTTAAACTATTTGTGTGTTTTCAGCACAAGTCTCGCAGTGCAATACCAGACACCTTTATAGATTCGGCAAAAATATTCTCGGATATTGCTATATATGATCGGTTTCGAATTGTGTCTTCGGTCAATAGTTGGGTTGCCCGGCTCCTGCACTTGCTTCCTACGTTCCGCTTTGTTCGGCTAGGCGTGCAAAGGGAGAACCACTACGATTGTGCTTCCAGCTCACACGGTTAAGCACTTCAGTGGAGAAAGCCGAAAACTGACTGTCACAATAAGCATAAACTGGTCAGTGATCCGATGACTGTGTTAAATGACGGGCCACTCATAACAATGGCCGAAGTGTTTATGGCTTGACCTCGACTGTCGCCGAACACTACCGGGGGCTATTAACTGGCCTCCCAAACTAAATCCTCGATATTTTTCTCTTACATTAGAGCTGAGGTTTCATGATCATGCTTAGCATGAAAACCCAAAGAAAGAAACCGATAGCGGGACTATTTTCTTTGGAAGACATTTCTTATGTTAAACCGTAATATAACATATCTCTCTGCGTACCTTTGTTTATAAAATGGTATGGCCAGATTGCCTTGTTTGTCGTAAATCTTTGCCCTCATAAAGGTTTTATAAAGTAGGACAAACACTCCTCGGCTACTGGCCGAGGAGGTGGAAGCCGATGGTCGGTCAACAAAGTTTTGTACAATGCAGATCCGAGCATTAATGACGTAAAGTACTTAGATACATAGAGTCATTACACATAATTTGTGATTTTACTATGGATATTGATCCTTAATTCGGCCACCCATGCCCGCATTAAGGCTCGGGGGCTACTGGGCTTTGGGCTTATTATTTACAAATATTAAAGGGGCACATCGATCCCCTGATCTGGTGTTGCCACCCGACCAGTGTCTCGGGGGCTACTGCATTGCCTATCCAATGCAGAAAAGTTTAAGTGCAATACAGTTTCCGAGGAGATTTTGATCCTCAGGTTGGTCAGCCGCACCCAACCTGAGTCTCGAGGACTGAGCACGCCGCTTTTTGTGTCCCGAAGTATCCTGCTGAGCTAGGACTTGATCCTTAGGCCGATTTTACAAATCAACCTGAGTCTCAGCGGCTACTGGGATCAGCGGTCTTACATCATCCTTCAGGTGCATCCCGGATTTTAAACTAATATACAGCTTGAGGGCTACTGGCCATATATCTCGGCAGAGAATAAAATTGCAATAATAAAAAATATTGATCGGCCCACAGTCGGGGTGGTGCACCACCTCGGAAGTAGTCCGGCATAAAGCTCGGGCGTTAGTGGCTGGCTCCATAGAGGGCATTTCCGGCATTAAGCTCAGCTAAACTCCTTCAACTTTTTTGAACCAAGGTGATATGACACCTCGGATATAGTCCGATGTTGGAGCTCGGATATAGTCCAGCGTTGGAGCTCGGATACAGTCCGGCGTTGGAGCTTGGACATAGTCTGGCGTTGGAGCTCGGATACATTCCGGCGTTGGAGCTCGGAAGCGGTCCGGCATTGGTGCTCGGCCGCAAAAGATACCTCAAATGCAGTCCGACGTTAGAGCTCGGACGCAAGAGGACACTGCCTCCCGGGAACAACTTCAAACCCGAGGTATGGCATAAAAATAACAAGGCATTGATAAAGGCCGGAAACTTAAAGGGGCTCCTCGGATACCCGACGTGTAAACTCGCCGAATGCATTTCGGCGATCCTCAAGATCGAAGATGAGAAGATTTGTTGAACCAGTTTTCAAGACCGTCAACCGAAGATGAAGAACAGTTCGGAAGAATCGAGGAGCGTCCCTAACTTGAAGACCGGTTCATGGGGCTACTGGCGGTGTCCTGGACTAGGGGGTACTCATAACATCGTCTCCTGATCAGTTGGATTGGGCCGAGGACCCCCATGGCCGCATACTCATGGGCCAGTTCGGATAGCTGCCGCATACAAGGAAGATTCCACAAGACATGGCGATTAAGACAAGGACTCCACCCCACCGGCGTATTTGGCTAGGACTCTTGTTATCCTAGGCCTATGGTGCATTATATAAACCGAGGCCAGGCTAGTCGATAGAGATATACAACAATCATACCGTAGGCTAGCTTCTAGGGTTTTAGCCTCTACGATCTCGTGGTAGATCAACTCTTGTAACACTCATATCATCAATATCAATCAAGCAGGACATAGGGTATTACCTCCATCAAGAGGGCCCGAACCTGGGTAAACATGGTGTCCCCTGCCTCCTGTTACCATCGATCCTAGACGCACAGTTCGGGACCCCCTACCCGAGATCCGCCGGTTTTGACACCGACAGGCGGCCTCTCCGGATATAGTCCGGCGAGCGTTTTTTATATTAAAGAAGTATGGATATCATTGCATTTTGAGAAAGACGACAACCACGGAGCGAGGTTTTGTGTCATACCTCTGCGCCGGCGTCTCCGTCCTGACTGCCTTCCTTTTTGGCCTACCCAGCTTCGGTGCCTCTTGTTGGCAAGTTGCTGCGGGTTCGGCACGGCGTCCCAAATGCCTTCCCTGTAAAACACCATATGTGTACGGTAGGTGAAGTGTCTAAAAGAAGATCCTATTTTTGGAGTTGGATTTTGGTTTTTCTTATGTGCGACGCAGGGAGCAACCCGAGATAGTCGGCCGTTATAGCCACCATGGCGTCATCGCAGCTCAATTGATAGAACTGCCTATCTATCAGCTCCACGAATATGTCCGGATCCTCTTCGAGTCCGGGACCGAGGGCCCGGCCAGGGTCCTCTGGTTGTGGCTTGTCCCTTACATCTTTTCGAAGTTCCTGCCGTAAAATGGCGAGGTGAGTACCTACGATGAAGAATGCGGGAGGAATGGGAGTAAAGAGGTATAACTCACCCAGCTTGGAGGGTTGTACATGGAGAATCCATCCTGTGGCTTGATACGGATGAACTCCTCTTTCTCTCCCTTGAACAAATCGGACAGAATTTTTTGCTAAAGCAGCAGCGTAGTCCGGTCCCTTACGCCCGCAACGGGTGGCATTCTCTTCCCCGTTAAAACACCATAGGGGGTGCCCTTGATATTGAAGTGGCTGCACGCCCCGCATTATGCATACTGACATAACCTCGATTATTGTCAATCCTAATTGAGCCAGCGCTTTAATCCGGTTCATCAGGTAGAGGACTTCTCCGTTATCTTCTTCCCGCGGGCTCCATGGGCGCCAGCTTCGGCGTTTCTTCAGTGGAGCATTGTTGAACTCAGGAAGACCCCGCAAAATAGGGTCTGGAAGGGGGACATCCTCCATATAAAACCACTCCTAAGGCCAATCTTCGGACGTCTTCTTTGGAGTACCGGACAGGTATCCGGTTTCGGCAATGCGCCATATTTCGGGTCCGCCCACCTGATAAAGTGACCCCTTTTGTGTGCGGGGCACAAGGCAAAATAACCTCTTCCACAGCTCGAAATGAGCCTCACAGCCCAGAAATAGCTCGCGAAGGGCAACATATCCGGCGATGTGTAATATGGAAGCAGGGGTGAAATTGTGCAGTTCGAGGCCGTAAAACTCCAGCAGCCCGCGGAGGAATGGATGAATTGGAAATCTGAGTCCCCTTAGTAAGTAAGGGACAAGGCACACCCGCTCCCCCTTGGAGGGGCTGGGGAAGCTCTTCGCTTGCTCCCCGCCATTATAGGTGGCGAGCCTGGCTCGGACGGGGACCAAATACACCGGAGGGAGAAATCCCTGGGTCTGCAGCTCTACCAAACGACTGTGCGGGACGGAACACCTCTCCCAATCACTGGGCTTAGGGCTACGGGGGCGAGAGGAGGAGCTACGGTGGTCGGCCATGATGAGATGAATTTTTTCCGAGCACGCTCTGATGGATTTTTGCTGGGGGAGGAGGGTGTGGATTGGATCTAAGAATCCCCATCCCTTTAATAGACAATTTATTTACCTGGCTAGGGGGGCGAATGTAAAAACGCCCTGGCTCCTCGCATTCGCTCGACGCGTGGAGGGTGGCACTTATTGAGCACAGAAGCCTAGAAGTCCAACATTTATAGGAGCCGGGCACTACTTCACGGATATTCAAGATTTGGAGAAGAACCCGCCTTGCAATGCCGAAGACAATACTGCATGCCGGACTCATCGTCATTGAAGCCTGGTTCGGGGGCTACTGAGGGAGTCCTGGATTAGGGAGTCTCCGGACAGCCGGACTATATCCTTTGGCCGGACTGTCGGATTATGAAGATACAAGATTGAAGACTTCGTCCCGTGTCCGGATGGGACTCTACTTGGCGTGGAAGGCAATCTAGGCAATACGGATATGTATATCTCCTCCTTTGTAACCGACCTTGTGTAACCCTAGCCCCCTCCGGTGTTTATATAAACCTGAGGGTTTTAGTCCGTAGGACAACATACAATCATACCATATGCTAGCTTCTAGGGTTTAGCCTCTTTGATCTCGTGGTAGATCAACTCTTGTACTACTCATATTATCAAGAACAATCAAGTAGGCGTAGGGTATTACCTCCATCAAGAGGGCCTGAACCTGGGTAAACATCATGTCCCCTGCCTCCTGTTACCATCCGCCTTAGACGCACAGTTCGGGACCCCCTACCCGAGATCCGTCGGTTTTGACACCGACACCCGCTAACGCCAGCCCGCTAAGGCCCCTAGCCCAATGATGAATCGGGCCCACGTCCCTGGACTGATAAAAAAAGATTAAAATTTTAAAATATATATAATAATAATAATTTAATTAATTAATTAATTAGCTAATTAATTAACTTAATTAATTAAGTTTAAATTAACTAATTAAGTTTAATAAACCTAATAACTAGTTAACCTAATTAACTACTGTTAATTAGACAAACAGTCACTGACAGATGGGACCCACCTGTCAGGTTGACCAGGTCAACGGTCAACATTGACTGCTGACGTCAAGCTAACGTCAGCATGCACTGTTCTGGATAATGTTGAATTTAAATAATTAAATAAATCCTAAAATGATTTAAATCTTTTAAAATTAATATAAAATAAACCATAGCTCGAATGGAAAAACTTTGTACATGAAAGTTGCTCAGAACAACGAGACGAATCCGGATACGCAGCCCGTTCGTCCGCCACGCATCCCTAGCATAGTGAACACGCAGCTTTCCCCCTCTGATTCATCTGTCTGAAAATGCGAAACACCGGGGATATTTTCCCGGATGTTTCCCCCCTTCACCGGTATCACCTCATACCGCGTTAGGGCACCCCTAGCACCGCTACCTGTCATCCATCGATATGCATCTGTTTGCATTGTATTCATTATTTCTTCCCCCTCTTCTCTCCGGTAGACTACGAGACTGACGTCGCTGCTGGTACCCCAATCGACTACGCTGTTGACGACCCCTCTTTCTTGCCAGAGCAACCAGGCAAGCCCCCCCCTTTGATCACCAGATATCATCTACTCTTCTCTATACTGCTTGCATTAGAGTAGTGTAGCATGTTACTGCTTTCCGTTAATCCTATCCTGATGCATAGCCTGTCATTGTTGCTACAACTGTTGATACCTTACATGCAATCCTACATGGTTAGTATAGGTTGCTAGAACTTCATCAGTGGCCCTACATTCTAGTCTGTCTGCCATGCTATACTTTTGGGTCGTAATCACGTCGGGTGTTGAACACGGGTATATACTATACATACATACTATACATGTTGTGACTAAAGTCGGGTCGACTCGTTGAGTACCCGCAAGTGATTCCGATGTTGGGGGCTGAAGGGGCGGGTGGTTCCACCCAGGTAGTGGTGGGCCTAGGTTCCCGACGGCCCCCGACTTTTACTTTGAGGCGGAGAGATAGGGCAGGTTGAGACCACCTAGGAGAGAGGTGGGCCTGGCCCTAGTCGGTGTTCGCAGTTACTTCAAAATAACATGCTTAACGAGATATGGGCATTTGATCTGAGTCTGGCTACTGGCCTATACGCACTAACCAACTACGTGGGAACAATTATGGGCACTCGACGTCGTGGTATCAGCCGAAGCCTTCGTGACATCGGCGACTAAGCGGCGCGCACTGGGTTGGACCGCATAACGCAACTTCCTTTGTAATGGAGGTTGCTAGGTCTGTTCTCCAGCTGCCCAGGCAATGTGCTGGTGTGCAATGGGCGATGGGCCCAGACCCCTGCGCGCATAGGATTTAGACTAGCGTGCTGACCTCTCTGTTGTGCCTAGGTAGGGCTGCCAACGTGTTGATCTTCCGAGGCTGGGCATGACCCAGAAAAGTGTGTCCGGACAAAGGGGATCGATCATGTTGGCAAATGTGGTGCACCCCTGCAGGGAAGTTAATCTATTCGAATAGCCGTGATCTTCGGTAACAGGATGACTTGGAGTTGTACCTTGACCTTATGACAACTAGAACCGGATACTTAATAAAACACACCCTTCCAAGTTCCAGATACAACCGGTGATCGCTCTCTCACAGGGCGACGAGGGGAGGATCATCGGTTAGGATTATGCTATGTGATGCTACTTGGTTAACTTACCATCTACTCTCTTCTTCTACTGCAAGATGGAGGTTACCAGAAGCGTAGTCTTCGATAGGACTAGCTATCCCCCTCTTATTTCGGCATTCTGCAGTTCAGTCCACATATGATACCCCTTTTCCATTTGATACCAATGCATACATATGTAGTGTAGCTCCTTGCTTGCGAGTACTTTGGATGAGTACTCACGGTTGCTTTGCTCCCTCTTTTCCCCCCTTCTATACCCGATTTTTGCAACCAGACGATGGAGCCCAGGAGCCAGACGCCACCGTCGACGATGACTCCTACTATACTGGAGGTGCCTACTACTATGTGTAGGCCGCTGACGACGACCAGGAGTAGTTTAGGAGGATCCCTGGCAGGAGGCATGTGCCTCTTTCGATATGTATCCCAGTTTGTGCTAGCCTTCTTAAGGCAAGCTTGTTTAACTTATGTCTGTACTCAGATATTGTTGCTTCCGCTGACTCGTCTATGGTCGAGCTCTTGTATTCGAGCCCTCGAGGCCCCTAGCTTGTAATATGATGCTTGTATGACTTATTTTTATTTGTAGAGTTGTGTTGTGATATCTTCCCACAAGTCCTTGATCTTGATCGTACACATTTGCGTGTATGATTAGTGTACAATTAAATCGAGGACATCACAGGCACCCCCTCGTGTTGTTATTTGCACCAAAAATTCTTAAATATTCAGAAAAAATTGTGTTAAAATTTTATGTCATTCTAAGTACTTTTATTTTTGACCACTTTCTATTGTACGGAAAACTCAGAAAACAGGATAAACATGGCATTTTATTTTATTTAACTAAGAAAACCCGAAAACTAAAAGTAGGGATAGAAGGTTGTGCTTACTAAATTCATCGACCACATGTCTCTCGAAAACAATCCATTAATAAGGTTGATCAAGTCTTATTAACAATCACTTTCGATTAACATGAACCCGTAGAACTTCCGTAAAACACCAAGTTACCTCAATGGGGATGTGCATAGCCCCAACAATAAGTATGTCATATATCTTTTTGGCAGTAGGCAAAGGGAGTTGAAAGCTTCCAATAGTAATTGTCGGAGATTTTTCAATAACATTAATACCATTCACTTGAAATTGTTTCTTCAGAAAGTGCACCCTATGCTCATTACCGTTGATGTAAAAAGTGATTATGGTTTTATTGCAATCAATAACAGCCCCTGCAATATTCAAAAAGGGTCTACCAAGGATAATCGACATGTTGTCGTGCTCGAGCATCTCAAGTATAACAAAGTATGTTAAGATAGTAACATTTGCAACAACAACGGGCACATCTTCACAAATACCGATAGGTATGGCAGTTGATTTGACAACCATTTGCAAAGATATCTCAGTAGGTGTGAGTTTATTCAAATCAAGTCTTTTATATAAAGAGAAAGGCATAACACTAACACCAGCTCCTAAATCACATAAGGCAGTTTTGACATAATTTCTTTTAATAGAGCAGGTATAGTTGTTATTCCTGGATCTCCAAGTTTTTCAGGTACTCCATCCTTAAAAGAATAATTAGCAAGCATGGTGGACATTTTAGCTTCAGATATTTTTCTTTTATTGGTGACAATTTCTTTCATGTATTTAGCATAAGGGGCCGTCTTTAAAATACCAGTCAAACAGATGCACAAACAGACTGGTGATGGCTCGTGTCCACGTCAGTATTTCCCCGAAGAGTAAGGGATAATGCAACACAGCTTCAGTAGGTATTTCCCTCAGCGATGAAACCAAGGTTATCAAACCAATAGGAGAGCCAACCAACACTATGTAAACAATATTTGCACACAAAGAACAAATACTTGCAACCCGACGTGTAAGAGAGGTTGTCAATCCCTCTCCGGTAAAAGGTAGATTGGTTTGTAGTAGATGGGATAAATAGATCTCGTGGAAATGCGAAATAAAATAAATAAAAAAATTGCAGGAAGGCATTTTTGGGTTTTTGAAATAATAGATCTGAAAATAAAAGCAAATAAAAATGGATCTCAAGCAAATATGATAAAGAATAGACCCGGGGCCGTAGATTTCACTAGCGTCTTCTCTCGAGAAAAATAGCGTACGACGGGTAAACAAATTACTGTTGGGAAATTGATAGAACTTCAAATAATTATGATGATATCCAGGCAGTGATCATTATATAGGCATCACGTCCAAGATTAGTAGACCGACTCCTACCTACATCTACTACTATTACTCCACACATCGACCGCTATCCAGCATGCATCTAGTGTATTAAGTTCATGGAAAAATGGAGTGATGCAATAAGAACGATGACCTGATGTAGAAAAGATCTATTCATGTAGGAATAGAACCCATCTTGTTATCCTTAATGGAAATGATCAATATGTGTCTTGCTGCCCCTTCTGTCACTGGGAAATAACATCGCACGACTGAACCCATCACAAAGCACCTCTTCCCATGGCAAGAAAAATCAATCTAGTTGGCCTAACTAAAGCATAGATTCGAAGAAGAAATACGAGTCTATAAGTAATCATGCATATAAGAGATCAAAACTCAAATAACTTTCATGGATAAAATATCTCTGATAATAAACTCAAAGTTCATCGGATCCCAACAAACACACCGCAAAAAAGAGTTACATCAAATAGATATCCAAGAGACCATTGTATTGAGAATCAAAAGAGAGAGAGGAAGCCATCTGGCTACTAACTACGGACCCATAGGTCCACAATGAACTACTCGCGCATCATCTGAGAGGCACCAATGAGGATGATGAACCCCTCCGTGATGGTGCCTAGATTGGATCTGGTGGTTCTGGAACTTGCGGCAGCTGGAATTGTGTTTCACCGACTCCCCTAGGGTTTTTGGATTTTCGGGGTATTTATAGAGCAAAGAGGCGGCGCGTGAGGCAGCTGAGGTGGACACAACCCACCAGGGCGCGCCTGGGCCCCTAGGCGCGCCCAGGTGGGTTGTGCTCCACTCGGAGCCCCCCTCTGGTACTTCTTTGGCCCAACATGTGTCTACTAGTCCAAAAATAATCTCCATAAAGTTTCGCTGCGTTTGGACTCCATTTCGTACTGATATTCTACGAAGTAAAAAAGCAAAAAAGAACAACAGGCACAGGCACTATGTCAATAGGTTAGTCCCAACAAATGATATAAAGTTGCTATAAAATGATTGTTAAACATCCAAGAATGATAATATAACAGCATGGAACAAGCAAAAATTATAGATACATTGGAGATGTATCAGCATCCCCAAGCTTAATTCATGCTCGTCCTCGAGTAGGTAAATGATAAAAACAGAATTTTTGATGTGGAATGATGCCTAACATGTTCATCACATATTCTTTTCTTTTGTAGCATGGACATATGGACTTTTATATGGTTCAAAGCAATAGTCTAGTTTTGACATGAAGATTTGAATACTCAAGCATATCAACAAGCAACCATGTCTTTCAAAATATCAACACTAAAGCAAGTTATCCCTAGCCCATTATGCTCAATCATTGATACATTCATGACACACACTCGCATATTAGCTACACCCAATGCTCAAGTACGATCATAGTGCCCCTTAGTTGGTGCTTTATAATATAATATGGAAAACTCAAATAGAAATAAAAATTACATAAAGTAAATAGAAAGGCCCTTCGCAGAGCGAAGTAGGGATTTGTACAGGTGCTATAGCTCAAAGTAAAAAATAGAGATATTTTTTTTGGTTGGCATGATTTTCCTGTCAACAAAAACGATCAAGTAGTTCCCAACACTTTCCATGCGAGATATATCATAGGCGGTTCCCAAACAAAAAATAAAGTTTATTCCTTTTTCCACCATACTTCCACATTCCACCACTAGCCGTATCCACGGGTGCCATCTATACCAACACTTTCCAAGGAATTTATTATTTGACAACATAGAGTAAATTCATTTTTTCATTTCAGGGTTGGTCATCCCTAATACCTTTGTCGTACTCTCATGCAATGACAAGTGAATAAACACTCATCTTGAGAATAACACATTTACCATGGAAAAATATCAGCCACCCCCTACCGTTTCATGAGCGGTACAAGCCCACAAAAAGGAATTTATTTTGAAAATTAGAGATGGCACATACAAATTTGCTTAGAATGGCACGGGAATATCGCATATAGGTAGGTATGGTGGACTCACATGGCAAAATTGGGTTTAAGGATTTTGGATGCACAAGTAGTATTCCTACTTAGTACAAGTGAAGGCTAGCAAAAAGATGGAGAAGCATCCAACCAAGAAACTAAAAATCACATAAGTGAGCATTAAGCATAACTAACACTGAATAATGCACCACAAGTAGGATGTAATTTCATTGCATAACTATTGACTTTCACGCTTTCATAGGGAATCACAAACTTTAACATGAATATTTTTACTAAAGCACAATTACTCACCAACATGACTCACATATCACTATCATCATATCGCAAACTATTACAAGGAATCAAGTTTATTTTGTCCAATGATCTTCATAAAAGTTTTTATTATATCCCTCTTGAATATATATAACTTTGGGACTAATTTCATATGTTGCTTTTGATAAGCTCAAACAAATTTAAGTGAAGAACTTAAGCATAAATTTTTTCTTCTCTCAAAATAATATAAGTGAAGCATGAGAGGATTTCTTCAAAAAAATTACTAATTATCAAATAAATTTAAGTGAGGCATGAGAGAATTTCTTCAAAAATATTAAAGCACACCATGCTCAAAAAGATATGAATGAAGCACTGGAGCAATTCCATAGCTCAAAAAATTTGAGTGAAGCACATAGAGCAATTCTAACAAATCATAGTATAATTTTGGATCTCTCAAATATGTGTGTCCAACAAGGATAGATGACACAAACTAAAAATCAAAACAAGCAAAGATTCATATAATACAAGACGCTCCAAGCAAAACTCATGATATGTGACGAATAAAAATATAGCTCCAAGTGAAATACCGATGGTCGTTAGAAGAAAGAGGGGATGCCATTCGGGGCATCCCCAAGCTTAGTTGCTTGTTCCTCTTTGGATAATAACTTGGGGTGTTGTGGGGCATCCCCAAGCTTAGGCTGTTCATACTCCCTATTCCCTGATCCATCGTGATCTCACCCAAAACTTGAAAACTTCAATCACACAAAACTCAACAAAACCTTCATGAGATCCGTTAGTATAACAAAGCAAATCACCACTCTAAGTACTGTTGCAAACCCATTCATTTGTTATTTTTCCATTATATCTATTGTATTCCAACTTCTATGGCTTATACCCCCGACAAAGTCCATAGATTCATCAAAATAAGCACACAACACAAAGAAAACAGAATATGTCAAAAACAGAACAGTTTGTAGCAATCTGAAAACTTCGTATACTTATGTAACTCCAACAATTCTGAAAAATTAGGACACCGTAGCCAATTTCTATATCAATCTCGTGTAAACATTTCAGAATTTTATCATGCTTCTGTTATTTATTAAAATTATTTTACTGGGCAAAAAAGTTTCTATTTTTCAACAAGATCAAATCAACTATCACCCAACATGATCCCAAAGGCTTTGGTTGGCACAAACACTAATTAAAAGATGAAAAAAACAATACTAATAGTAGCATAATTGTTTAAACACTCAAGAACAGAAAGAAAAAGGCAACAATAAATTTTATTCATTGGGTTGCCTCCCAACAAGCGCTATCGTTTTACGCCTCTAGCTGGACATAATGCATTTATCTAAGTATTGTCATCTTTGGTTTCCAACTCCTCAATAAAACACTTAGAATTCTTCAAAGATTTATCATACAAATTTTCAATAACAATACTCCTAGGAACAAATTTGAAAAATTCATTCTTGCAAGTAGGGTCTTTCATCACTTCAACAAAATCGGGGTGAATACTAATCATCTTAAGATCTTCTTTGTTATTATTAGAAGTTGCACCCTTGTTTTTAGTGACATGAGTAATCTTACCAATTTTTACGGGAGTTTTTTCAATAGTTTTAGCGGAAGAAAAAGGCGTGCTTAGATTACTAAAGATTTCTTCCAACTTATCAATTCTAGCGGGGCTCTCCTCTATTCTCTCGTTGAATGTGGGTTCTTTTTCTTTTAGTACTTTAAGAGCACATCCCTCTTTTGACCCAATTCCATTAGCAAGATTGCGCATCCTTTTATCTAATTTTCAATGTTTTCTTTAGTGAGCATTTTCTTTTCAATAGCATCTAGCCTTTCCATAACATGCTCGAGAGTTAAAGTTGTTTCATTAATCATAAGAGGTGGTGAACCCACAAGATTTCCCATAGCATTAAAAGCATCTATAGGAAGGACACATCAAGAAATTCCCACCGGTAATCGTATCAAGGACGAATCTGTACCAAATAGTGATGCCCGCATAAAGACAACGAAGAAGAACGATGGTAGATTGCTTATGAACACATCTATTATGAGCATTGCAAATCCTATATCAAGCATCTTTTAGATTCTCCCCTCCCATTTGTTTAAAAATAAGAATCTTGTTCTCGGGGGTGCACACAATAGAGGAAGAACTATCCATCATGACAAAAATGGCAAACAAAATTGCACGCAAAAACAGATCTGACGAGAAAACGGCGGAAGAAAAAGAGGGCGAATAAAACGGCAATTTTTTGTGAAGTGGGGGAGATGAAAACGAGAGGCAAATGGCAAATAATGTAATGCGAGAGATAGAGATTGTGATGGGTACTTGGTATGTTGACTTCTGCGTAGGCTTCCCCGGCAACTGCGCCAGAAATGGCTCGTTGACGGGAGAGTAAATCTTGACTTGACTTGGCATAGGCCTCCCCGGCAACGGCGCCAGAAATCCTTCTTGCTATGTCTCGAGCTAGCGTTGGTTTTCCCCGAAGAGGAGGGGGTGATGCAGCACAGTAGCGTAAGTATTTCCCTCAGTTTTTGAGAACCAAGGTATCAATCCAGTAGGAGGTCACGCGCAAGTCCCTCGTACCTGCACAAAACGGTAGCAACTCGCAACCAACGCTTAGGGGTTGTCAATCCCTTCATGGTCACTTACGAGAGTGAGATCTGATAGAGATAATATTTTTGGTATTTTTGGTATAAAGATGCAAAGTGAAAAGTAAAAGCAAAACAAGTAAAATAAAGTAATGGAGATTGATATGATGAGAATAGACCCGGGGGCCATAGGTTTCACTAGTGGCTTCTCTCAAGAGCATAGATATTCTACGGTGGGTGAACAAATTACTGTTGAGCAATTGATAGAATTTAGCATAGTTATGAGGTTATCTAGGTATGATCATGTATATAGGCATCACGTCCGTGACAAGTAGACCGACTCCTGCCTGCATCTACTACTATTACTCCACTCATCGACCGCTATCCAGCATGCATCTAGAGTATTAAGTTAAAAACAGAGTAACGCCTTAAGAAAGATGACATGATGTAGAGGAATAAATTCATGCAATATGATAAATACCCCATCTTGTTATCCTCGATGGCAACAATACAATACGTGCCTTGCAACTCTTTCTGTCACTGAGTAAGGACACCGCAAGATTGAACCCAAAGCTAAGCACTTCTCCCATTGCAAGAACTACCAATCTAGTTGGCCAAACCAAACGGATAATTCGAAGAGACTTGCAAAGATAACTCAATCATACATAAAAAAATTCAGAGAAGATTCAAATATTATTCATAGATAAGTTGGATCATAAACCCACAATTCATCGGTCTCAACAAACACACCGCAAAAAGAAGATTACATCGAATAGATCTCCACGAGAGAGGGGGGGACATTGTATTGAGATCCAAAAAGAGAGAAGAAGCCATCTAGCTACTAGCTATGGACCCGAAGGTCTGAAGTAAACTACTCACACTTCATCGGAAGGGCTATGGTGTTGATGTAGAAGCCCTCCGTGATGGATGCCCTCTCTGGCGGAGCTTCGGAACAGGCCCCAAGATGGGATCTCGTGGATACAGGAAGTTGCGGCGGTGGAGTTAGGTTTTTGGCTCCGTCCCTGGTCTAATGGGGGTACGTAGGTATATATAGGAAGAAGGAGCACGTCGGTGGAGCTCCGAGGGGCCCACGAGGTAGGGGGCGCGCCCAGGGGGCGCCCTCCACCCTCGTGACCTCCCCGGAAACTTCTTGGAGTAGGGTCCAAGTCTCCTGGATCATGTTCGGTGAGAAGATCACGTTCCCGAAGGTTTCATTCCGTTTGGACTCCGTTTGATATTCTGTTTCATCGAAATACTGAAATAGGCAAAAAACAGCAATTCTGGGCTGGGCCTCCGGTTAATAGGTTAGTCCCAAAAATAATATAAAAGTGGAAAATAAAGCCCAATATAGTCCAAAACAGTAGATAAAGTAGCATGGAGCAATCAAAAATTGTAGATACGTTGGAGATGTATCAGCTGCCGGGTGCCCTAAGCTTGCCAAGGAGCAGCAACCTCCGGCAGGGCCTCAAGCCCTGATCGTAGAGGCAGCTGCCCCTACGGCTATAGGTGAGACTTTAGTCCTTTCCATTGAGCCCTAGGTTCCGGCGTGGGCGCGGCGCACCGTCCGTTTCCTCCAAACAGGGGAACTCCCTGAGGAACAGGAAGAGGCAGAGAAGGTAGCCTATCGGTCCAACATGTACCAGTTTGTGGATGATACCCTATACAGAAGGAGACCGAACAGCGTGAAATTGAAGTGCATTCCTAAGGAGGACGGACTGGAGCTGTTGGCAGAGATACATGGAGGCATGCGTGGCTCCCACATAGGGTCAAGAGCCCTTGCCGGCAAAGCGTTCCGGCAAGGTTTCTTCTGGCCCACCGCTCTCCAGGATGCAACTGCACTAGTAACCAAGTGTGAAGCGTGCCAGTTCCATTCAAAGAAGCTTCATCAACCAGCTCAAGCTCTCCAGACAATCCCTCTTTCCTGGCCATTTTCGGTCTGGGGGCTCGACATACTAGGACCCTTTTCCCGTGCTGTCGGGGGCTTTGAGTACTTGTACGTCGCGATTGACAAGTTCACAAAGTGGTCGGAAGTGGAACCGGTGAGAAAGGTGACCGTGCAATCAGCCGTCAAGTTCTTCAAGGGACTAGTCTGCCGTTTTGGTGCCAAAACAGGGTCATCACTGACAACGGCACACAGTTCACGAGCCACACCTTCATGCAGTATATCCAAGACCTCGGCGGCAAGGTTTGTTTTGCTTCTGTTGCCCATCCCAGAAGCAACGGCCAGGCTAAGAGGGCGAATGCAGAAGTGTTGCGAGGCCTCAAGACTAGAACTTTTGACAGGCTAGACAAGTGCGAAAGGCACTAGATTGATGAGTTGCCGACGGTTCTTTGGTCGATCAGAACGACACCAAATAGAGCCACTAGCCAGACACCCTTTGCCCTGGTATACAGGGCAGAAGCAGTTCTCCCCATGGAACGCATATATGGGTCACCTGAGTGCTCTCTTATCATGAGCTTGAGCAAGAGCAGTTGCGCCAAGATGATGCGACGCTCCTTGAGGAAGATCATCTTCAGGCTGGTGTACAAGCCGCTCGCTACTAGCAAGCCTTGCGCTGCTACCATAGCCGCAAGGTTCACGCCCGAAGCCTTGAGGAAGGCGACCTTGTTCTTCAGCGAATCCAATCCGCCAAGAGTTCAAACAAGTTGATGCCAAAGTGGGAAGGCCCTTATCGGGTAATATAAGTCACCAGGACCGGCGCAGTCCGCCTGGAGACCGAAGATGGCATTCCGGTGAGTAATTCCTAGAATATCGAACATCTTCGCAAGTTTTACCCCTAAGGCGCAATTGTCGGGAACCCTGGCAACCCCCTTTTTTGTACTAGCCTTACCAGCAATGCATGTAACCGTATGTACAAAGCCAGGCGTAGACCCTGTGCATAGTCAGGGAAAGAAAACCCTTAGTATGTATAGATTCCCGTTGATTTCCATGTTTATGTGTATACGTATATGCATGCTTGTCCAGGATATTGTACTGCTTTTTTATTCCAACCAATATTAATGGACCACCAGGGTTCCATGCTCCTGCCCTCTCATCTTTCCAGCCGCGACAAGGACGCTCGATCCCGCCAAGGACCCAGCACCGGCAAGAGGTTGAGAAGACTGCTCGGCACGACGATCCCCGGCAAACCAAACAGATAAAGTTTACCTCTTGCCCATTCATGTTCATAACCTATGACTTGTGCATTAGAAAACCTCGCCACTCTATTTAAAAAAAACTTGGGTGGTCCCATCCCCAGCCCGAATGCTGCTTCAGTCGGAATGGTCATAGTAACCCTTTTAAAAAGAGAGATTGGCAAGGGGCTGGACCCTTTGTCTGTAACCCGGCAGATGTGACTCTCTGGCAGGCGCAGAGGGCACTGGCAGGATAGCTTGTCGGGAGGACTAATTTATTTGCATTAAGGAGGCATTTCGCCTCTGCACGAATGTATACATGCACGGGTTCCCGGCAAGGCTGGTCTTTTTCATTGACATGCTGATACAAGTACAAATGTTACAGGACACAAGCATGGGCTCGAGAGATTACATTACTTAGAAATTAAGATTATGCAAGTGCCTACAAGTTAAAAGAAAGATAAGTGCCCCATGATCTCCGTTCTAGCCCCTTTCCTCCTAGGTGCGGCAGGTGAAGGCAAAGAAGGGGCGACGGAGAACTCGCTGATGGAGAGCACGGCGGGGATGACCCTCGGCAAGGCGCGTGGTCGAGGGAGGGGGACGACACAGATGACGATGCTGCCGCCTACAGTCAGCCATAGTTGGAATCAGCGTCCTCCCGCTTGCAGCCCTCGTTGTTGATGTCGTTGTCCTCCTCGTCACTGTCGCCCGAGGAGGAAGTTTCGTTGTCGGTGGAGCTCTCCGCGCAGCACCTTAAGCAGGTTCCCAAGTTCCCGAAGACCTTGACAGAGAGAAGGCAGTTCTCCATTAATTTGAAATGGAGAATGAGCCCCTTCGACAGGCTATGGGCGCGAGCAAAGGTCTTCCACCCACGGCGGAGATACATGACATGGAGGCCGGGGAAGTCAACGTCGACCCGCATGTCGCTGTTCCCGCAACGCCTCAAGTGCAGCCTCAAGGCCTGCAGCGGGTCAAGCTCCATTACCCGACCAAATGGGGTGGGGAGGCGGAGGTGGCCACACACCGGCTTGTATAGCCTGATGAAGAACTCACAGGGCTAGTCTCCGACATGGCCCTCCATTGGGGGAAGGGCCACTGGCAGAAGCACGGCTGGTGCGCCGCCCCGTCCTCCTCCCCCTCCCCCCCCCGAGCGCCACGGCGGCCTCGACATCACCCCCTCCCTCTTCCTCTCATAGCGAGCCCTGCTGCCATGAGCTTCGGAGGAGGGGGACACGCTGTTGAGCAGAGGCCCTCATCGCAGCCACTGGAGCACCAGCGCGCCCTCTCACCATGGCAAAGGGAAGGAAGGGGTCAAGCTGGAAGGAGAAGGATGCAGAAAGACACTGTCCCTCTCCCCTTTTTATAGAGGGGTGAAGCCGAGGGCTCGCCCCCCCCCCCCCCAACCTAAGGGCGGCCGCCCCACTCGACCAATCTGGCCGCCAGAGGCGCAGGGAATCAGGACCGACCCACTGCTCCAATCAGCAACGCCCAGCTTCCCGCCTCGGCATTAATGCACGTGCCCTCCGTATTCGCCACCTACCCTCCCTGGTGCATGGGGGGCACGTGGTGGGCGGGCCGGGATTACGAAGACAGGTGGAACGACCGTTTCCCGCCCCGTGATCATGGGGCGCGGGCACCATGATGGCCGCGACCTGAGTCCACTTTGTAAATGAGTCGCGCCCCTGCGACTTCCTCTTTCTTTATGGGAATATGTGGGCTGCCTCTTTACTATTCACCGCAGGGTGACACAAGCGTGCTACGACCGTTCCACGGACAACCCCCACGTCACACACTGAATGTGGGTCATGGGGAAGCACAACTGATGAAGGATTTACCATGCAAAAAACTCTGCCACTCGTGCCCGCGCACCGTTCTGGGCCTAGCCCAACAACGCTTTGCGCTTATGTGTGGCCCAGGCCCGGGGGCTTTTGTCGGTGTACAAAAGTAGGGGCCTTTCTGTACCCCTTTACTTGTGCACGGGTAGTCATGCCTTACCTGCAACCATGCTTGGCGAGGCAGAGGAAGGAAAGATACAAGGCTACCAAGGCAATACTCAAGCCAGAGGCGCAAAGAGCAAAAGGACAAGGTAGGCTTCCCCCGGCAAGGCCCTTGTTGAGGCAGCCTACATAGCCTCGGCAAAAGCCTTGCCAGTGTGATTTTCCCAATACCAGCAAGGCCACCACCCTTGAGCCTGAGAGTTTTGACACCATCGACAACATCAAGACCAAGGCTCGGGGGCGCCTGCGTGGTGGCATGTAGATCTTTGTGAGCACCAAAGGCCTGCAAGCCTAGATGAGAACCAGAAGACGAAGACCCCCGGCAAGATCCTTGCCGGGGATGACCAAAGACCTCTGGCAAGACTTTTGCCGGGGACGCTCGCGAGGCCCCAGCAAGACCCATGCCGGGGACATCTACGGGGCCATGGCTAGGCCCGCACCCGCCGATTAGGCATGTACTTGCGTGGCAGCGTGCAGCTTCTAGGCCAACTAGGCAAGCGCCTGCGTGGTGGCATGCAGATCTTCGTGAAGACCCTGTCACCGCACCAGCACAGCAGCCAGCCAGCATGGCGTTGCATGCCTCATCAGCTTGGACGCGCGTCGAAGCAAGGCGAGGCGGCGACAGACGGAACGAGCCTCGTTGCCACCCCCGATAAAGCAAGAGGGCACGTCGACAGCGCAATAAATGTGTTTGTCCTACGATGCCAGGTGATAAACTTATACATCGTAGATAGTTTCCACCTCCTGTGTGCCACTCTGGCGACCCCTTTGACATATAAAAGGAGGCCTGAGGCGTACTAAGGAAGGATTCAGACTTTTTGTACTGGCATGCACCGCAGCTAGTTCAAGAACTCAAGAACACTAAATATACACAAAAGCAGGACTAGGGTTTTACGCATCGCTTGCGGCCCGAACCTGGGTAAAAATCCCCTCGCGCTGATCTTCTAGACCTGCTCTTTGTGCAGCCACACGCCCCGCCAACCATAGAAGGGCTTCCCCGGGAACCCATAGGTGTCGGTTTCCCCGACACTCTACTATCGAACTTCATGTTTCTTTGTGTATGATGATTTACTTCCATGTTTAGGCCGTCTTCCTGCGAAAACACAATGAACAAAAGATTTCGTGATCTCTCAAATTCATTAGTCGTTCGTGGCTGTGTCAGAGTGATTTCCTTGGAAATTGCAGGATTGTTTGCTTTAAACAACGATGTGACGATCCCAAAAATATCACTCATTAACAAGGTGGTACACCTCGAACATCGAGGCATGGAGCGCAACATTGTGATAGGGAAGGGCTCGCAGGTGATGTTCCCAACGTGGCCGCGGGAGCACCCACCACGGACAATGGTGCACGGGAGTGGTTCACATCTAGCATGACATGTTGATACATCTCAAACATATCTATAATTTTTGATAGTTTCATGCTATTATAAATTTTTCTATACTTTTTATAGCATTTTTTAGACTAACCTATTAATCTAGTCCCTAGTGCCCGTTGCTATTTTTTTGCATGTTTGTTACTTCACAGAAAATCAATATCTATGAAAGTAAAAGAACCCTAAGGATTTAATACGATTCTTTTCCGGGGCACAAAGGTTCCAGAAAGCACCGGGAGGACACTAGAGGAGCCAAATGCCCCCCACACGGCCTGGTAGTACGACCAGGTCCTAGGTCGCGCCCCATGGTGGTGTGGGCCCACCTGCACTACCTTACATCCATTCTTCCGCCTATAAATTACATATTTCACGAAACCCTTCACAAGATTTGTCTCCAAATGTTTTTGCCTAAGCAAGCTTCTGTTCTGAGGAGATCCAGTCTAGAGGCCTATTCTAGTACTATGCTAGAGGGGCAAACCATTTCTGGAGGCTTATTCATCAACCTTGCTACCTCCATGACCATATGTGAGTAGTTCCCTTAGGACCTTAGGGTCCATAGCAGATCTCTCTCTCTCTCTCTCTCTCTGATCTTCAATACCAAGTTCCTGTGAGCTTTCTCATGCGATCATGATCAATCTAATGTAATTCTTGGATGTGTTTGTTGGGATATGATGAATTGTCACTTTATGATCATATTGTTCATTGAATTCAATTGAATCTTTTGAGGTTTTCTTGTTGTATAATTGAATAGCTTTGTATTCTCTCTAATCTATCTATCTTCTTTGGCCAAGTTTGATGGGTTTATCTTTAAAGGGAGTTATGCTTTGTAGTGGGTTCTAATCTTGTAGTGTTTTTATATCCTAGTGGTAGAAAGGGACAGTAGACGTACTCTATTGTTGCCACTAAGGATAAAACGACGTGTCTCATTATGTTGATTGATGTGTTACTATCTACATTATGTCATAATGCTTATTGAAATGATTTGTTTCTTGTAAACTTAAGACTTTGAGATGCATGTTGGATAGCAATCTTAGAGTGGAGTGGATAATGGTTTACTTGTCACAGACATAATGCCTATATGGGATTATACCATGAATGATCATAGTCATAAATATAAATATTACAATTTAATCACTGCCCAACTATAATTTGTCCACCACACCACACTTGTATGCTTGAGGAGAGATGCCACTAGTGAACATATGTCCCTTTGTGTCTATTCTCCATTACTGAAAACTTTACAAATATATATATATATATATATATATATTCTTTTTGAACCATTTTATATTTCTATCAACTATCATTATCCCTTGCAATTAAATCTTGTAACTAGCAAGACGAGAAGCTTGACAACCTTCTTGATGTGTTGGGGACAAGTTTGTTTTGTTTTATGTGTGCACACCAGTGACTCTGTTTGCGAGGTGAACTCCTTCTCGTTCGATAAACATTGATTATCTAATCGAGGTAAATACTTATTGCTAGGTTACATCACCCTTACACTTGGGGGATACCCAACCACTCTTACAGGAGAGCAAGCACATGTGTTCATATGGATGATCTGGTAAAACAGGTAGTTCTTACCATAGGCATAAACTTTTAGGGGTGCCCATGAGGAAAGGGGAGATCGTTGATGTCTGCAAGCCAAACAGGGTTGTGTATCACTTTTGTGGAAGTCTCCCAATTAGTTATCGTCCCAACGAAGAGTAGAGGAGACTATTTATACTAGCATTTCTATCACACTGGTGTCACAATTTTCATGTGAAGTAACTACTTGTGCTTCTGCAAATATTGTTATTGTCCTAGTGGACGAATAGACCAGAATGACAAGGGTAAAAGGTTTATAATAATGATAGTAAAACTCCTAAGGATAAAAATCATAAATAAACATGGAAGTAAAGTTGTGTTTCCTGCAATGGAGAGACTAGGCACTAAGAGAATTCAGTTTTTGGCACCTCATATGACTACTCATACGAGCGCTTGTGGTTGTATGTAAGGCCATATTTTGCTCTAGTATGCCTGGTAGCTTGGCTCTCCACATGGAAGCTGCTCCATTTGACTTGATTTGCAGTAAATCCTTGGTTTCCTTCCATATATGATTTTTCTTGTCATACAATGGAAAATCATATTTTTCTTCTCTTTTGAAGGATTAGCGTTACAAATAACCGAGAAGTGACAAAGATCCGGGGAAAACAAAATAAGAATCACTCAAAAAATATCACAAATTCTCAAGCCATCAACTTCGCCAAGCTTAAAACTTGCTCATCCATGAGCAAACAATAAATCAAGAGAATGAAATGGAGCTTGATATGAGCAGAAATAAATTTTACCATCTTGAGAGAGTATGACATACCCCTACTCACTTATCTTGCAATTTCATCCAAGAAACTATTCACATTCAAACAGTTGCACCTAAGCTCATTGCCTAGCCACGTATAGCCTCCTATCGCTAGTTATAATTTCTCAGACCAAAATTTTCATTGTTAACCAAGTGTTAGGAAAGCAAAAGCTTTTCTTTCTAGGGATGGACACTCGTTTAGGTTCAATATAAAAAATACACTAGGGAGTTTCAAAAATGAAGAGAGCAAATAATTCAAGCATTTCATTTACACCCACAAGTACCTCCTAGTCATATCTTTCGAACACTTCTCTCAATCATTGTTCTTTGGAACTTCAATTCTTAGTGACTACGTGATGCGGCTTGAACTATGTTGGTATTTCCCCAAAGAGGAAGGCATGATGGAGCACAACTACGGTAGGTATTTCCCTCGGTAATGAAACCAATGTATCAATCCAGTAGGTGAACCAACCAACACTATGTAAATGGTACCTACACACAAAGAACAAATACTTGCAACCCGATGCGTAAGAGGGGTTGTCAATCCCTCCCGGGTAAAAGATAGATTGGTTTGTAGTAGATTGGATAAATAGATCTCGCGGAAACGCAAAATAAAATAAATAACAAAAAATTTACAGCAAGGTATTTTTGGGTTTTTGGAATAATAGATCTGAAAATAAAAGCGAATAAAAATATGTCTCAAAGGAAAATATGATAAAGAATAGACTCGGGGGCCGTAGATTTCACTGGTGGCATCTCTCGAGAAAAATAGCATATGGTGGGTAAACAAATTACTGTTGGGCAATTGATAGAACTTCAAATAATTATGACGATATCCAAGAAATGATCATTACATAGGCATCACGTCCAAGATTAGTAGACCGACTCCTGCCTGCATCTACTACTATTACTCCACACATCAACCGCTATCCAGCATGCATCTAGTGTATTAAGTTCATGGAGAAACAGAGTAATGCAATAAGAACGATGACATGATGTAGACAAGATCTATTCATATATAAATAGCCCCATCTTGTTACCGTAATAGCAATGATACATACATGTCATGTCCCCTTCTGTCACTGGGATTGAGCGCCGTAAAATCAAACCCATCACAAAGCATCTCTTCCCATGGCAAGAAAAATCGATCTAGTTGGCCTAACTAAACCAAAGATTCGAAGAAGAAGAAGAAGAAATACGATGCTATAAGCAATCATGCATATAAGAGATCAAAACTCAAATAACTTTCATGGATAAAATAGATCTGATCATAAACTCAAAATTCATTGGATCCCAACAAACACACTGCAAAAAGAATTAGATCAAATAGATCTCCAAGAGACCATTGTATTGAGAATCAAGAGAGAGAGAGAGAGTAATCCATCTAGATACTAACTACGGACCTAAAGGTCTACAATAAACTACTCACGCATCATTGGAGAGGCACCAATGAGGATGATGAACCCCTCCGTGATGGTGTCTAGATTGGATCTCGTGGTTCTGGAACTTGTGGCGGTTGGAATTGTATTTCGTTGACTCCCCTAGGGTTTTTGGATTTTCGGGGTATTTATAGAGCAAAGAGGTGGTGCAGGAGGTGGCCGAGGTGTGCACAACCCACCAGGGTCCGCCTGGCCCCCTAGGCACGCCCAGGTGGGTTTTGCTCCCCTCAGAGCCCCCCTCTGGTACTTCTTTGGCCCAATGTGTGTCTTATGGTCCAGAAAAAATCTCCAAAAAGTTTTGCTGCGTTTGGACTCTGTTTGGTATTGATTTTCTGCGAAGTAAAAAACAAGCAAAAAACAGCAACTGGCACTTGGCACTATGTCAATAGGTTAGTCCTATAAAATGCTAGAAAATGATATAAAGTTGCAATAAAATGATTGTTAAACATCCAAGATTGATAATATAACAGCATGGAACAATAAAAATGTATAGATACGTTGGAGACGTATCAGCGTCCCCAAGCTTAATTCATGCTCGTCCTCGAGTAGGTAAATTAAAAACCGAATTTTTGATGTGGAATGTTTCCTATCATGTTCCTCACATATTCTTTTCATTTGTAGCATGGAAATTTCGACTTTTATATGATTTAAAGCAAGAGTCTAGTTTTGACATGAAGATTTCAATATTCAAGCATACCAACAAGCAACCATGTCTTTCAAAATATCAACACTAAAGCAAGTTATCCCTAGGCCATTATGCTCAATCATTGATCCATTCATGAAACCCACTCGCATATTAGCTACACCTAATCCTCAAGTACAATGATAGTGCCCCTTAGTTGGTGCTTTTATAACAGAAGATGGAGACTCAAAAATAAAAAATTGCATAAAGTAAAAAAGAAAGGCCCTTTGCAGAGGGAAATAGGGATTTGTAGAGGTGCCAGAGCTCAGAGCGGAAAAAGATAGAGATAAGACATTTTGGGTGGCATGCTTTTCCTCTCAACGAAAACGATCGAGTAGTCCCCAATACTTTCCATGCTAGATATATCATAGGCAGTTCCCAAACAGAAAGTAAAGTTTAATCCGTTTTCCACCATACTTTCACATTCCATGGCTAACCATATCCACGGGTGTCGTCCATACCAACACTTTTAGAGGAATTTATTATTTGACAACATAAAGTAAATTCATTTTTCATTTCAGGACCACGCATCCCTAATACCTTTGTCATACTCTCATGCAATGACAAGTGAATAAACACTCATCTTGAGAATAACACATCTAGCATGGAAAATATCAGCCACCCCATACCGCCATGAGCGGTACGAGCACACAAAAGGAAATTTATTTTGAAATTTAGAGATGGCACATACAAATTTTCTTAGAATGCATGGGAATACCGCATATAGGTAGGTATAGTGGACTCATATGGCATAACTAAGTTTAAGGATTTTGGATCCACAAGTTGTAATCCCACTTAGTATAAGTGAAGGCTAGCAAAAGATTGAGAAGCAACCAACAAAGAAATGAAAAATATCATAAGTGAGCATTAAGCATAACTAACACCAAATAATGCACCACAAGTAGGATGTAATTTCATTGCATAACTATTGACTTTCCTGCTTGCATAGGGAATCACAAACCTTAACATCAATATCCTTACTAAAGCATAATTACTCATCAACATGATTCACATATCACTATTATCATATCACAAAACTATTACAAAGAATCAAGTTTATTTTGTCCAATGATCTTCATGAAAGTTTTTATTATATCCCTCTTGAATATCTATCACTTTGGGACTAGTTTCATATGTTGCTTTTGATAGCTCAAACAAATCTAAGTGAAGAACATGAGCATTAAAAATTTCTTCTCTCAAAATAATATAAGTGAAGCATGAGAGGATTTCTTAAAAAAAATTACTAACTCTCAAATAATTATAAGTGAATCATGAGAGCATTTCTTCAAAAGTATTAAAGCACACCGTGCTCAAAAAGATATAAGTGAAGCACTAGAGTAATTCCATAGCTAAAAAAAATTAAGTGAAGCACACAGAGCAATTCTAACAAATCATAGAATAATTTTGGCTCTCTCAGATAGGTGAGTTCAGCAAGGATACTTGATACAAAACAAAAATAAAAACAAGCAAAGACTCATATAATACAAGACGCTCCAAGCAAAACTCATGTTATGTGATGAATAAAAATATAGTTCCAAGTAAACTACCGATGGTCGTTAGAAGAAAGAGGGGATGCCACTCGGGGCATCCCTAAGCTTAGTTGTTTGTTCCTCTTTGGATAATAACTTGGGGTGCCATGGGGCATCCCCAATATTTGGCTCTTCTTACTCCTTATTCCTTCATCCATCGTGGTCTCACCCTAATACTTGAAAACTTCAATCACACAAAACTCAACAAAACCTTTGTGAGATCCGTTAGTATAACAAAGAAAATCAGTACTCTAAGTGCTATTGCAAACCCATTCATATTTTATTTATGCATTATATCTAGTGTATTCCAACTTTACCATGGCTTATACCCTCCAATACAAACCATGGATTCATCAAAATAAGCACACAATGCAAAGAAAACAGAATCTGTCAAAAACAGAACAGTCTGTAGCAATCTGAAAACTTCAAATACTTCTGTAACTCCAAAAGTTCTGAAAAATTGGGAGAACGTAGGCAATTTGTATAGCAATCTTGTGTACAAAAATCAGGAATTTATCACGCTTCTATGATTAATTAAAATTATTTTACTAGGCGCAAAATTTTCTGTTTTTCAACAAGATCAAATTAATTATCACCCAACATGATCCCAAAGGCTTTACTTCGCACAAACACTAATTAAAACATGAAAGCACAACCATAACAGTAGCATAATTGTGCAAACACTCAAGAACAGAAATAAAAAGACAAAAATGAATTTTATTCATTGGCTTGCCTCCCAACAAGCGCTATCATTTTGTGCCCCTAGCCAGGCATAATGCGAAGATCTAAGTATTGTCATCTCTAGTTCTAGATCCATAAGATGCCCTCATGATTGATTCAAATGGTGGCTTAATTTTTGTTCTAGGGAAGTGTTACATTCCCTTTCTTAGTGGAAATTGAAAGTTAATATTGCCTTCTTTCATATCAATCACGACACCAATAGTACGTAAAAACGGTCTGCCAAGTATAATGAGACAAGACCGATTGCAATCAATATCAAGAACAATAAAATCTATGGGCACATAATTCCTATTTGAAAGAATAAGGACATCATTAATTCTTCCCAAAGGCTTTTTAATAGTAGAATTTGCCAAGTGCAAATTTAAAGAACACTCTTCAATTTTGGTAAGGCCAAGCACATCACATAGAGATTTCGGAATTGTAGAAACACTAGCACCCAAATCACATAAAGCAAAGCACTCATAATTTTTAATCTTGACATTAATGGTGGGTTCCCATTCATCATGTAATTTTCTAGGAATTGAGATCTCTAATTCCAACTTTTCTTCCAAAGCTTTCATCATGGCATCTACGATATGTTTAGTAAAATCTTTATTTTTTTCATAAGCATGGGGTGAATTAACCATGGATTGCAACAAACAAATACAATCAATCAAAGAACAATTATCATAATTAAAATCTTTGTAATCCAAAAGAGTTGGCACATCACTAGTTAATGTTTTGACCTCTCCAAACCCACTTTTATCAAAAAAATCAAGATTTTCACCCTCCGAATTATCGGGACGCCTTCTAGCTAAAGTTGACTCTTTTTCAGCCCCTTTATCATCAATATTAATTTTACTAAACAAGGAATCAATAGAAGAAACACCAATCATTTAAGATCTTTGTCATTTTTATGAAAGCAAGCACTAGAAAATGCTTTTTCTAAAAATTCTCATTTAGCTCTAAGCATAGCGGTTCTTTTCTTACTTTCATCCATAGAAACATATAAAGCTTTAATTGATTCCTCAACCTTAGGCACAAAAATTTTCAACTTGAGGTTTTCTACATCATGAGAAATTCTATCAATGCTTCTAGACATATCGTCAATCTTATTCAACTTTTCTTCTATCGTAGTATTAAAATTCTTTTGAGCATTGATAAATTCTTTAATATTATTCTCAATATCAGAGGTGTTCCTATAATTATTATAAGAAGTATTACCATAGGAATTACCATAATTATTAGAGGAATTTCCCAAAAAGACCTAGGATTAAAATTACCTCTATAAGCATTGTTATTGAAATTTTTTCACGAGACAAAATTCGCATCTACGGAATCACTATTTTTCTCAATCAAAGTAGACAAAAGCACATCATTAAGGTCAATAGGAGAACTTCTATTAACAACCAATTTCATAAGAGCATCAACTTTTTCACTCAAAGTACTAATTCCTTCAACCGAATTAACCTTTTTACTAGTAGGTGCTCTCTCAGTATGCCATTGTGAATAATTTGCCATAATATTATCAAGAAATTTAGTAGCTTGACCCAAAGTAATCTCCATAAAAGTACCACCCACGGTGGAATCTAAAATATTCCTAGAGACAAAATTCAATCCCACATATTTTTTTTTGTATGATCATCCAAAGATTTAAAACCATGAGTAGGACAATTTCTTAGCATCAATTTCATTGTTTCCAAAGATTGTGCAACATGTCCATTTTCATGTTGCTGAAAATTCATGATTTTTGTCCTAAGGGAAATCATTTTCGCGGGCAAAAATACTTAGTAATAAAAGCATCTTTGCACTTATCCCAAGAATCGATACTATTGTGAGGCAAAGAACAAAACCAAATTTTTGCACGATCTCGCAAAGAAAACGGAAATAATTTCAACTTCACAATAGCATTGTCCACATATTTTTTATTTTGCATATCGCATAATTCTACGAATGTGTTTAGATGGGACGCGGCATCCTCATTAGGAATACCAGAAAACTGATCTTTCATAACAAGATTCAACAAAGCGGCATTAATGTCACAAGATTCCGCACTAGTGGTGGGAGGAGCAATCGAAGTGCTAATAAAATCATAATTATTGGTATTGGAAAAATCACACAACTTGGTGTTTTCTTCAGTCATCATGACTACGCAAACAAGGTTGCACACAAAAACATATCCGACGAGAAAACGGCGAACGAAAAAGAGGACGAATAAAATGACAATTTTTTATGAAGTGGGGGAGATGAAAATGAGAGGAAAATGGAAAATAATGTAAATTACAAGGAGATGAGATTTGTGACTAGGAACCTGCTAGATGTTGATGATGTCTCCCCAGCAACGGTGCCAGAAATTCCTTTCGATGCGGCTTGAACTACGTCGGTATTTCCCCAAAGTGGAAGGGATGATGCAACACATCTACGATAGGTATTTCCCTCAGCGGTGAAACCAAAGTATCAATCCAGTAGAAGAACCAAGCAAGACTATGTAAACGGTACCTGCACACAAAAAACAAATACTTGCAACCTGACGCATAAGAGGGGTTGTCAATCCCTCCCGGATAAAAGATAGATTGGTTTGTAGTAGATTGGATAAATAGATCTCGCGGGAACGCAAAATAAAATAAATAACAAAAAATTGCAGCAATATATTTTTGGGTTTTTGTAATAATAGATCTGAAAATAAAATAGAATAGAAATAGATCTCGAAGGCAAATATGATAAAGAATAGACCCGGCGGGCGTATATTTCACTAGTGGCTTCTCTCGAGAAAAATAGCATACAGTGGGTGAACAAATTACTGTTGGGCAATTGATAGAACTTCAAATAATTATGACAATATCCAAGCAATGATCATTATATAGGCATCACGTCCAAGATTAATAGACCGACTCCTGCCTGCATCTACTACTATTACTCCACACATTGACTGCTATCCAGCATGCATCTAGTGTATTAAGTTCATGGAGAAACGGAGTAATGCAATAAGAATGATGACATGATGTAGACAAGATCTATTCATGTATAAATAGACCCCATTTTGTTATCCTTAATAGCAATGATACATACATGTCATGTCCCCTTCTGTCACTGGGATTGAGCACCATAAGGTCAAACCCATCACAAAGCACCTCTTCTCATGGCAAGAAAAATCAATCTAGTTGGCCTAACTAAACCAATGATTCGAAGAAGAAATACGAGGCTATAAGCAATCACGCATATAAGAGATCAAAACTCAAATAACTTTCATGGATAAAGTAGATCTGATCATAAACTCAAAGTTCATCGGATCCCAGCAAACACACCGCAAAAAGAGTTACATCAAATAGATCTCCAAGAAACCGTTGTATTGAGAATCCAAAGAGAGAGAGGAAGTCATCTAGCTACTAACTACAAACCCGAAGGTCTACAATGAACTACTCACGCATCATCAGAGAGGCACCAATGAGGATGATGAACCCCTCTGTGATGGTGTGTGGATTGGATCTGGTGGTTTTGGAACTTGCGGCGGCTGGAATTGTGTTTCGTCGACTCCCCTAGGGTTTTTGGATTTTCGGGGTATTTGTAGAGCAAAGAGGCAGTGCGGGAGGTGGCCGAGGTGGGCACAACCCACCAGGGCGCGCCTGGGCCCCCAGGCGCACCCAGGTGGGCTGTGCTCCCCTCGGAGCCCCCTTTGGTACTTCCACTACTGGAATATGGCATTTTTTCGTCTGCCATCTCTTTGTCATCTGCCAGCTGACAGCAAAGAGGCTCTTTGTCGTCCGCTTCCACAAAGCGGACAACAAAGAAAGTGCAGATGACAAAAATCCTATTTGTCGTTAGCTGCTTCTTTGCCGTCAGCCAGCTGAAGACAAAGAGCTAGACGGCAGATGACAAAGAGCCAGGTGGGCCCCACAGGGCACGGTGTGGCTTGGTCAGATTCTTTGTCGTCTACTAGCGGATGGCAAAAGAGGTGACTACTTTGCCATCTGCTAGCAGACGGCAATATTACTCCTCTGTCGTCCGCTTGCGGACGGCAAAGAGGAGACATGGGCCAGCCCTAACGATGGCCCTCTTTGTCGTCTGCTAGCAGACGGCAAAGAAGGCCCACTTAATGGGCCGAGCCGTCTCCCGTCTCTCTCTTTCTCTCTCTCCCTCCCGCGCGCCCGCCTCTCTCCTCTGTCGCCGATGTCGCCGGCGGCGGCCAGCCCCGCCCCCCGGACCCAGCCCTGGCCGCCGTCCACCCCCCTCCCCCCCGCGAATAGGAGCCCCACCGCGCCCCGCCGCCCCGTTGCTGGAGATGCTTGCGCCGGGCCGCCCCGGTGTCGGACCCCTTCCCGAGGTCCCTGCGCCGCCCCGCTGCCGTCCTCCTCCCCGCGGCCCCTGCGCCACCCCGCCCCACCGGCCGACCTCGCCGGAGCAAGAGGTATTTTTTCTGTTTTTTCCTATTTTTTATTCTCTATTTTCTTGTTTTGTTTTAGGTTAGTGCTAGGTTTAATTAGGTGTCTTTTTGAGTTTTTAGGTTTAGGTTAGTGCTAGGTTTAGGTGCAGTTTTGAGTTTTTAGATTTAGGTTAGTGCTAGGTTTAGGTGTAGTTTTTTCCTATTTTGTTTTAGGTTAGTGCTAGGCTTAAGAAGAGGAAAAAGGAGAAGAAGAAGAAGAAGAAGAAGAAGAAGAAGAAGAAGAAGAAGAAGAAGAAGAAGAAGAAGAAGAAGAAGAAGAAGAAGGAGAATAAAAAGACACCCCGACCCACACCCCGACACTACATCCACGTCCCACAAGTGACGCCGACGTCCAGCGTCCCAAAGCAACTGTTCTCGGCGTCGATGGCGTCGAACACCATTGCAAATTCGGCAAGGTGTTCGACCTTCATCGGCCACCAAAACTATTGTTGCGGGACACCGGGCGCCGGCTTCACTTGTGGGATGTGGATCTAGTGTTCAACGCCGACCGCCTCATGTAACTTGCAACGATGGTAGTTGCTATTTAGTTTACCCGGAAATGAGCGTGTTAATTAGGGGGTTCCTCGGTGTCGATGGTACCCTAAATAGCAAGTATCGTCAATACGAGGTACATGTGGTCGTCGGTGTCGAATACTACATCCACGTCCCACAAGTGACACAGGGGTCCTGTGTCCAGCAGCAACAATTCTCGACGTCGATGGTGGTCGAACAACATGGTGAATTTGTCTGGCAGCCTCAGAGATGATGATTGAAAGCTAAGTGTTGAAACTTGAAACACCCAAACTTACTCAAGTCGGTTTGGTTGTTTGAAATTTCAAAAGTTGGCTTTAATACTCATCGCAGAGGCTGCCAGACAAATTCGCCAAGGTGTTCGACCATCATCGGCCACCAGAACTATTGTTGCGGGACGCCAGGCTCCGGCTTCACTTGTGGGATGTGGATCTAGTGTTCAACGCCAACCGCCTCATGTAACTTGCACTGATGGTAGTTGCTATTTAGTTTACCCGGGGACGAGCGGGTTAGGGGGTTCCTCGGTGTCGATGGTACCGTAAATAGCAAGTATCGTCAGTGCGAGGTACATGTGGCCGTCGGTGTCGAATACTTGCTATGTTACTCATCTTTCGATTTAAATGTGCAGTTATTTCGTCGCTGCGAGGGTCTAGTGTTCGACGAGCTATTCAAATTTTTATGATGTACTTGATTTATATAGTCATTTGTATGATTGTATGATTTATATAGTTGGTATGTATAATTTTCTTACTTTGCATGATTGTTTCTTATACATAGTGTCATGGTCTTGATGTCCGTCCCCATCGGCCCTCACCCACTTTATGATTCGGATGTGGTAAATTCTCTTTCATAACTATTTGTTGAATTTTGCATTTATGACAATTATGGCCATCAAGTTGACATAGAGATATTTTAATCTAGTAGGTATGTGAACCGGAATTTGAAACTGACCCTCTTATCGAGAAGTTAAATTTAGTTGAAAAAGAAAATGAGTATTTGAAAGAAAAAATTAAAAGAATTGAAGAAGAGAAGATGACATTGGAGTTGTATGTTGCCGATGTCATCGATGATCATAAGATGAAGATGAATGCAATGTGCTTGAAGATGGATGCAATGCGCCTGAAGCTTAAGAAGATTAGAAAATATGCCATTGATAATGAGGCTTGATATCATTATGCCATTGGATCAATTGTTACCTTAGTTGCGATCTTCTTCATATTTTGTTGTGATGAGGGTAAGTTTTCTCTAGTGTTTTGCTTTACGAATGGATACTTAGCTTATTTTCCTCCTAAATGGCATAATTACCTAAGTTAGATAGAAAATGAGCTATAGTTAGCTTATTCAGTTCATTTATGACATACGTAGCATACTTAGGTCAAAATGGCATGATAATCTTTGTTACCTCCGAAATGATATAGACTTGGCTTATTTTCCTCGAAAATGACATAATAACCTTACTAAGCTCCAAAATGACCTTTTTACCTAGCTTAGCTCTAAAATGACATACACTTAGCATTTTTACCTAGCTTGGCAATAAAATGGCATTTTTACCTTAGTTAGAAGAAGAAGAAGAAGAAGAAGAAGAAGATAAAGAAGAGGAGGGGTGTCGGTGTCAAAACCGGCGGATCTCGGGTAGGGGGTCCCGAACTGTGCGTCTAGGCCGGATGGTAACAGGAGGCAAGGGACACGAAGTTTTACCCAGGTTCGGGCCCTCTCAATGGAGGTAAAACCCGACGTCCTGCTTGATTAATATTGATGATATGGGTAGTACAAGAGTAGACCTACCACGAGATCAGAGAGGCTAAACCCTAGAAGCCAGCCTATGGTATGATTGTTGATGTGTATGTTGTCCTATGGACTAAAACCCTCCAGTTTATATAGACACCAGAGAGGGCTAGGGTTACACAAAGTCGGTTACAATGGTAGGAGATCTGAATATCCGTATCGCCAAGCTTGCCTTCCACGCCAAGGAAAGTCCCTTCCGGACACGGGACGAAGTCTTCAATCTTGTATCTTCATAGTCCAGGAGTCCGGCAGAAGGTATAGTCCGGCTATCCGAACACCCCCTAATCCAGGACTCCCTCAGTAGCCCCCGAACCAGGCTTCAATGACGATGAGTCCGGCGTGCAGATTGTCTTCGGCATTGCAAGGCGGGTTCTCCCCCAAATTCCGGGCACCTGTTGAATAGAGTCCAGTTTTCTGTAGATGTTGCGCTCCTTGGCTTCTACGCCCAATAATGGCCGCTTCCCACGTGTCAAACGAATATGAAAAGTCTGAGTGCTTTTACATTCACACCCCTAGCCGCGTAAATGAGCTGCCCTATTTAAGGGGACGAGGATTTAGATCCAACCCACATCTTCCTCCGTTCGCGAGTGTTCATCAGAGCGCATCCGACAAAGGTCCATTCCACCATGGCTAGTCATCACAACTCCTCCCCTCGCCCTTCTAGCCCTCAGCCAGGGTACTGGGAGAGATGCTCCGTCCCGCATAGCGAGCTGGTGAAGCTCCAGACCAAGGGATTCCTCCCCCCCCCCCCCCGGCCTACATGATCCCGGTTCGAGCCGGTCTCGCCACCTATAACGGCGGGAAGCAAGCGGAAAGTGCCCCCAATCCCTCCAAAGGAGAGCGGGTGTGCCTCGTCCCTTATTTAATAAGGGGGCTCGGGTTTCCAATCCATCCATTTCTTCGGGGGCTGCTGGAGTTCTACGGCCTCCAGCTACACAATCTCACGCCAGCCTCCGTATTGCATATCGCGGGCTACGTAGCCCTCTGCGAGCTGTTTTTGGGCATCGAGGCTCATTTCGGGCTATGGAAAAGGTTATTCTGCCTTGTGCCCCGCTCTAAGGAGGGTCAATGTATCAAGTGGGCGGAGCCGAAGTGTGGCGCATCGCCGGGACCGGATATCTGTCCGGAACCCCAAAGAAGGCGTCCGGAGACTGGCCCTTGGAATGGTTCTATATAGAAGACGTCCCATTACCGGATCCTGTCTGGATCGGCCTCCTTGAGTTCGACAGTGCTCCCTTAAAGAAGCGCCTAAGCTGGCGTCCACGGAGCCCTCAGAGGGAAAGTGACAGGGACATCATTTACTTGATGGGCCGAATAAGATTGTTGCCCATTCCGGACTAACCATGATCGGGGTTATGGCCGAATGCATCATGCGGGGGGTGCAGCCGCTTTAGTATAGAAGCCACCCCATGTGGGATTTCAACGGGGAGGACGACGCCACCCGCTATGGCCGTAAGGGGCCGGGTTCAGTTGCCGCTCTACTAAAGATCTTGTCCACTTTGTACAAGGGAGAAGGGGAGGAATTTCTCCGCGTCAACCCACAAGGTGGATTCTCTATGCACAATCCCCCAAGGTGGGTAAGTGGTCGCATTTACTTGCTCGTCCGTTTTGTATTCCCATTGTTAAATATTCAGTCTGACTACTTCAACGCAGGAACTGCGTCGGGCTATTAAGGAAATAAGCAGCCCTCCTCCACAACCCGAGAACCCAGGACGGTCCCTCGACCCGGCCTCTCAAGAGGATCCGGACATATCTGTGGAGCTAATTGATGGAGTGTTCCATTAATTGAGCATGGACAATGCCTTGGTGGCTATTACGGCTGATTACCCAGGGCTAATTCCGGCCTCCCAGGTAACTGAGATCGAAGTCCCCGTATCCCGAATAGGTGTCCGTCCTCTCATGTTTTCAGTTCCTTGATTACATCCGAACTTTGCAGGGGAGGTTTTTGAGGCAGAAGGCCGAACCTACGGCGACAAGCCAATGAGGGGCCGCAGGGCCCCGTGGGCAGAAAAGAAGTGCAGTCCGGACCGAGGCATCAGCGCAAAGGTATGGTGCGCCCCTCAATCCCAGTTGTTATACCTTTGAGGCACATTTGACACTCGTGCTCTCTTCAGGACAAAGAGACCACGCCGAACTATATCCAGAGAGGCTGCCAATCGCGCCTCCACCAGCCAGGCTCCAAAGCCTGGTCCGGGGGCGGAGGCGAACGCAAGGTGTGTGCCAGACACTCCTCCGACGGAGGATGCAGACGGGTTGTCTGCCACCAACTCTGAGGTGGAAAGTGCCATGAACCACAGGCGTCGCCAGACAATTCTTCGCGACGCTTGCTTCTCCCAAGGGGAGTTAGATGCCTTCAATTCGGGAGATGCGTACCTCCGTGCCGCTCAAAATGTTCTAGCTAGAGCCACGGAGCAATATGTAAAAGACATACAAGTAAGAAAATTTTGGTAATTATATATAGACCAGTAGCCCCCGAGACTTGAAACAGTTAGAATAACTTATTTAAGGATCATTTGTTATGCAGGTTCTTACAGAAAAGAATTCCCTACTATCCAGGGAGCTGGAAGAGTGCAAAGCCCAACTTGAGGCCGCACTGGCCGCAGCAGGGGAGCCCAAGGAGACCCCCTCTGGTAATATACACATTGAAAGATAAGTATTTTGCGAAGCACGACATAGGTGCGAATCTGACAAATAAATTGCAGATGGCGCCGGATTGAATCCGGAAAGGCAACACCTCCTACGCCAGCTAAATGCTGGTGAGAAGGTGCTGACAACGATGAGGCGGGAGAAGAACGATCTCCAGGATGCCAACACCAAGCTGGGCGTCGAGCTGAAAGATGTTCGTGCCCAGCTGTCAGACTCCGTGAAGGAGAATCAGCGGCTTCGGCGCGGCATATTTAGTAAGTGCTTGAACGAGCTTTTTAAAAGAAAGTTCGGCGGGGAAGTCGACTAACAGATCAATGTCTGTAGGTGCGCTAACAGGTCGTCCTGCAGAGGAGATGCCCGGTTCTACGGGTGATCTTCTTCCCGAGCTCTCGCAACTGCTCGATCGAGTTCGGCAGTCAATGCAAGGCGTCGCCCAGGCCCTGTGGCCATCCATCTCCATGCCCGAAGGTCTTGGAGAGCTTGCGGAGAAGCTAAAGGGAGCACGGCGGTGCTTCCAATTGTGGAAGATATCGGCCTGCCGTAAGGGTGCTAGGGAGGCCTGGGCCATGGTGAAGACGCGGTACTCAAAGGCTGACCCCAACCACATGGCCGAGGTCGGTCCTATAGGGCCCGATGGGAAGGAGATCCATGTAAGCTTAGTATACGGCCAAGTAGAGTTGGCCACAAAGTATTCCCAGCAGGACTGTAAATTAGACAGCCTGTTAGATGGTATTGAAGAGGAATGCAATCAGTCAAAATGACTATGTAATTTAATTGACATTTATAATGCCTTCTAGCCGGATTGTAGATCGTTTGTCATGGCCGACCTTTTCGCTTCAGCCTCGGGACCTGACGGTCCAGAGTGTGTCCGAATTCCCATACGGTTATATAAGAACCGGGGAATGCATGGAGACCAGGCGTAGGGGTCATTAGTGCGTGAACAGACAAGTGCCCGACTAGTTATGTTATATTACATGGTTAGTAAGAAACATCTTCCAGGGAGAATAGTTCCATTAGGGGTTCCTTTCCCTGGGAGGCATGCCCTAAAGTGCATGTCCATGCTGCGAAAAGAAACGCAGGAAAAACATCTGGAGGCGTATAGAAAAATAAAAAAAGATCATATTTAGTTCACCGACCTAATATTCCCTTAAGAACGCTAGCTTTCGGCTTCACCCAATCTGAGGTACACGTCCGGCTGACCCGGCAGTAACAATCGCAAAGGTGCTCCCTTTACCACCTAGCCGAACAATCGGGAACGTAGGGGTAAGCACAGGAGCCAGGCAACCCAGCTTGGCCAAAACTTAAGTCATATCGATGCATATAATGGTGAATAAAAGGTACATGCGGAAGTGTAACACATGTGGTGGGCATGAAGCCCGTATAAATAAGCTTCTGTGTAAAAAAGCCCCTAGGCTTAATGAGCACGGATAGCGCGTCACTTTATGAGCCTTTAAAGGCTATAAGAGAGAGAGAAGGAGAGAAATGTAAGACAGAAAGTATATAAAAACTGGACGGAGTAAGGGGACGAACACAGGATCCGGCGCTAGGCATAGAATCTTCGGAGACGGGCTGCGTTCCATGGGTTCGGCTCGAGTCGGTTATCCGATGCATTTCGCAGGCGGTACGCTCCACCAGTCAGGACTTGGTCAATTATGAAGGGACCTTCCCACTTGGGCTTGAGTTTGTCCTTTTTCTTGTCCGGGAGTCGTAGAACTAATTCACCAACGTTGTAATTTTTGGCCCGTACTTCTCTGCTTTGGTATCTTCGATCCTGCTGTTGATAGAATGCGGAACGGGCTTTTGCCACGTCGCGCTCCTCCTCTAATGCGTCCAAACTGTCCAGCCGATCGAGCGCGGCTTCTCTTTCTTCGTACATGCGCACTCGAGGTGAGTCATGAATTATGTCGCAAGGCAAAATTGCCTCTGTGCCGTACACCATAAAGAATGGGGTGTATCCGGTGGTGCGATTCGGCGTGGTCCGCAGCCCCCAGAGTACG
Organism: Triticum aestivum; assembly: GCF_018294505.1. Taxonomy (NCBI): domain Eukaryota; kingdom Viridiplantae; phylum Streptophyta; class Magnoliopsida; order Poales; family Poaceae; genus Triticum; species Triticum aestivum. The sequence continues at coordinate 139,315,980 of NC_057806.1, forward strand.
GAGTCGAGCTCCTCTACCCAGTGCGTGTTAGATTCCTTGAGGGACCGCACTAATCTGGGTTTAATGCCGCTCATGATAAGACCATTTGCACGTTCAACCTGGCCGTTGGTTTGTGGGTGATAGACGGAAGCATAATCGAGCTTGATGCCCATGTTTTTGCACCAGAGTTTTTCCTTGTCGGCCGTAAAGTTCGTGTCGTTATCAGTGATGATGCTATGGGGGACGCCGTAACGGTGTACAACCTCGGATATAAAGTCTATCACAGGTCCGGATTCGGCCGTCTTGACGGGCTTGGCTTCTATCCATTTGGTGAACTTATCCACCATGACCAGTAAGTATTTGTGCTTGTGGGTTCCGCCTTTAAGGGGTCCAACCATATCAAGCCCCTAGACCGCAAAGGGCCAAGTGATGGGGATAGTTTGGAGGGAGGTGGGTGGCATATGGCTTTGGTTTGCAAAGAGCTGGCAACCGGTGCATCGTTGGACTAAGTCCTGGGCGTCTGCCCGGGCCGTCGGCCAGTAAAAGCCTGTACGGAAAGCCTTGCTCACAAGGGACCGAGCTGCAGCGTGATGACCGCCAAGTCCGGCATGGATTTCTGCCAGGAGGTTTCGCCCTTCCTCTTCGGAGATACACCTTTGAAGGAATCCGGTAGTGCTTTTCTTATAAAGCTCTCCCTCGTGGACTTTGTAGGCTTTGGGTCGCCGCACTATGCAGCATGCCTCGCTGTGGTCCTCGGGGAGTTCCTGCCTAATAAGGTAGGTGAGGAATGGTTCTATCCACGGGGCGATGACGACCATTATTACGTGGGCTGAAGGTGTTATTTCATTGGCAGAGCCGCCGATTGTGTCAGAATGTTCGGTGTCGGGCAGTGCGGTTGGGTCCGGGCTGTTGTTGTGCGGCTCCCCTTCCCATACTACGGATGGCTTGAATAGCCTTTCCAAGAAGATGTTGGGGGGACTACATCGCGTTTTGCGCCGATGCGTGCCAGGACATCTGCCGCCTGATTATTTTCCTGGGCTATGTGGTGAAATTCAAGCGCTTCGAATCGAGCTGACATTTTTAGGACGGCGTTGCGGTAAGCCGCCATCTTTGGATCCTTGGCGTCGAAGTCTCCATTTATTTGGGATATTGTGAGGTTCGAGTCCCTACGCACCTCTAGGCGTTGAATGCCCATGGATACTGCCATCCGGAGACCATGTAAAAGGGCCTCATATTCGGCTGCATTGTTGGAGTCTGTGTACATAATCTGGAGTACATATTGAATTGTGTCTCCTGTGGGGGACGTCAAAACGACGCCAGCCCCCATTCCAGCCAACATCTTGGAGCCATCGAAATGCATGATCCAATTTGAATATGTGCCGTACTCTTTAGGGAGTTCGGCCTCCGTCCATTCTGCGACGAAGTCAGCCAAGACTTGTGACTTGATGGCTCGTCGCGGCTTATAAGTTATGTCGAACGGGAGGAGCTCAATGGCCCATTTTGCAATCCGGCCCGTTGCGTCATGATTATTTATAATATCGTTAAGTGGTACTTCCGAGGCTACTATGATTGAACACTCTTGAAAGTAGTGTCGTAGCTTCCGGGATGCCATGAATATCGCGTACGCAATCTTTTGATAATGTGGGTACCGTGATTTGCAGGGAGTGAGGACAGTGGACACATAATAGACCGGCTTTTGAAGGGGGAATTTGTGTCCGTCCATTTCTCGTTCGACGACAAGCACAGCGCTTATAACATGATGTGTTGCTGCGATGTACAATAGCATTGGTTCGCCAGTGTTTGGCGCGGCCAGGACTGGGTTTGTTGCCAATATGGTTTTTATTTCATCGAGTCCGGCCGTGGCTGCATCCATCCATTTGAAGTGTTCGGTGCGCCGAAGGAGGCGGTAAAGGGGTATGATCTTTTCTCCCAAGCGGGAGATAAAGCGGCTTAGAGCCGCCACGCACCCGGTTAACTTTTGTATTTGTTTGAGGTCCTTTGGGATATCCAGTTGCGACAGAGCTCGGATCTTGGCTGGATTTAATTCAATTCCTCTACCGGATACAATCAAGCCTAAGAGCTTTCTGGCTGGAACGCCGAAAACGCATTTTTCTGGGTTGAGCTTGATGTCGTATGTTCGGAGGTTATCGAATGTGAGCCTCAAGTCGTCTACTAGAGATTCGACATGTCTTGTTTTGACGACCACATCATCTACATATGCCTCCACTGTTTTGCCGATCTGGTTTGCCAGACATGTCTGAATCATGCGCTGATATGTTGCGCCGGCGTTTTTGAGCCCGAAGGGCATTATGTTGAAGCAGAATGGGCCGTATGGTGTGATGAATGCCGTTGCGCCTTGGTCTGGTTCTGTCATCTTGATTTGATGTATAACACCCTCGATGCGACTATAGCTCCCACGTGTCGAGGCACGACTTAGAGGCATAATCGCATTGAAGGCATATGTCGCAAGTGTGGTAATCTTCACACAACCCATGTAATTTAATAAGGGGAAGAGATACATAGTTGGCTTACAATCGCCACTTCACACAATTACATGAATAAACATAATATCAATCAAATACACTCATGGTCCGACTATGGAACCAAAATAAAAGAAGAACCCCAAATGCGACAAAGGTCCCCGATCGACCCCAACTGGGCTCCACTACTGATCAACTAGAACGGAACAACACAAAGGACAAGATCTTCATCAAGCTCCTCCTGAGCTTGGTTGCGTCATCTGCACGAACTCATCGGCACCTGCAAGCTGGTTTTGGAAGTATCTGTGAGCCACAGGGACTCAGCAATCTCGCACCCTCGCGATCAAGACTATTTAAGCTTATGGGTAAGGTAAAAGGTATGAGGTGGAGCTGCAGCAAGCGACTAGCATATATGGTGGCTAACATACGCAAATGAGAGCGAGAAGAGAAGGCAAAGCACGGTCGATAAAAGTATGATCAAGAAGTGATCCTATAACAACCTACGTCAAGCATAACTCCAACAACCGTGTTCACTTCCCGGACTCCGCCGGAAAGAGACCATCACGGTTACACACGCGGTTGATCCATTTTAGTAAGGTCAAGTTCGGGTTTTCTACAACCGGACGTTAACAAATTCCCATCTGCCCATAACCGCGGGCACGGCTTTCGAAAGTTCAAATCCCTGCAGGGGTATCCCAACTTAGCCCATGACAAGCTCTCACGGTCAACGAAGGAATAGACCTCCTCCCGAGACATTCCGATCAGACTCGGTATCCCGGTACTCCAAGATATCCTCGACAATGGTAAAACAAGTCCAGCAAGACCGCCCGATGCGCCGACATCCTGATAGGAGCTGCACATATCTCGTTCTCAGGGCAACACCGGATGAACACTACGTACAGCTAAAACCAGCCCTCAAGTTTCCCCGAGGTGGCGCCGCAAGTGGCTCTAGTTTGGACCAACGCTTAGACAAGCACTGGCCCGGGGGGGTTAAAATAAAGATGACCCTCGAGATGCGCGACTCCCAAGGGAAAAAGGCTAGGGGCGAATGGTAAAACCAAGGTTGGGCCTTGCTGGAGGAGTTTTATTCAAAGCGAACTGTCAAGGGGTTCCCATTATAACCCAACCGCGTGAGGAACGCAAAATCCGGGAACATAACACCGATATGACGGAAACTAGGGCGGCAAGAGTGGAACAAAACACCAGGCATAAGGCCGAGCCTTCCACCCTTTACCAAGTATATAGATGCATTAATTAAATAAGATATATTGTGATATCCCAACAAGTAAATAAATGTTCCAACAAGGAACGGCCTCCAATCTTCACCTGCAACTAGCAACGTTATAAGAGGGGCTGAGCAAAGCGGTAACATAGCCAACCAACGGTTTGCTAGGACATGGTGGGTTAGAGGTTTGACATGGCAATTTGGGAGGCTGACAAGCAAATGGTAGGCATCATAGCATTGGCATAGCAAAAGAGCGAGCAAACTAGCATATCAAAGATAGTAGTGATTTCGAGGGTATGATCATCTTGCCTGAAATCCCACAAGGAAGAAGAACGAGTCCATGAAGAAGATAAACGGACGTAGACGAACGGATCCTCACAAACGCGACGTTATCGGAACCAACCCAAAGAAGCAACACCGGAAAAGAGCAAACAATCATGGTAAACAACCACCACATAAACATGGCAAGATGCACAATCAAGTATGATGCATGTCCGGTTTAATGAAGCATGGCAAGAGGGAAAAGTGCAACAAACAACACTACAAATTAAGTGGAGCTCAATATGCAAGGAGTTGCATATTGACGAAACACCACGATAAGTTATTTAGTTCGATCTCGTTTATGTACCCAACAATATTAAATGTTCTTAGCATGGCAAGAGGGAAAGCATAATTAAACTACCTAACTAGGCAAGTTTAAATGAGGCCGGAAGCAACGAACAACAATTCCGGAAAATCCTCATATGCATAATTTAAGGTTTGGTACTGTTCTGCCCTAAACATTATTTTAGAGTTGTTAAACATGCAAAGTAAGGCCATCATGTTAAACTAGGCAAAATTCTACCCCATTTACATATAAAGTTTATTAAAATCCGAGTTACGGTTAATTAGTTATGAAATAAATCATTTAAACATGGCATAGGGGCAAATTTAAACAAACAGCATTTTAAACATTTTTAACATAGATGAAAGTTGGATATTATTATCCTACACAAAATTCTGAGCAAGTTTCATATATAAAACATTTTAATCCGATGCACGGTTAGTGAGTTATTAAATACATGAACTAGGGGGACTAATCTATAAAACTGACAAACTCCTGGAAATTAGATAAAATCGCCCAGAACTGGAAAAAAACGATGCGGGCTGAATCTAGGCAAGCCCAACGGCAGGAAAAAAAACAGGAGGCGCTGGGGAGTGTGTGGCCTCACCCAGTGGGTTTCGGCCCAGGTTGGAGGAGGAGGCAGGCCGAGGCGGGGGCGTTGGCTGGGCCTGACGCGACGCTGCGCTGGGCCGGGGAAGCTGGACCGACCCACGAAGGAGGAGGAGGCAGGCCGAACGAGGCCGGCTGGAGCTGGGCCGAAGGCAGGGGCGGAGCGCTGGGCCTGGGGCGAAGGAGGTGGCCCACGCGGAAGGAGGCGGAGGCGCTCGTCGTCCTCCTCGAGCAGGGACAGGGCAGGGGTCGCCGGTGGAGAAGGACTCCGGCGAGCGGCGTACCAGCGACGAGGAGGCGAGGGAAAACGTCGGAGGAGGACAGGAATGGGTAGAACTAGGCGGCGGCTCCTCGGATCTGGCGCGGGGATGGGCTCCGGAGATGGTGGATAAATGAAGAACTTGGGTCCTATATTGTCACAATTAATAGCATTACTCCTTAGAGAAAACTTTAGGTGAAATATAACCCAAGATAATTCCAATGGCGAGATTGATGGATTTAAAATTATCTCATTCTTGACAACATGTGAATCATGAAACATGAATTCCAATTATCAAGAATGACATAATACCACCTCCAATGATACGGAATAAAGAATGCACTCTGGATTACAATATGAAGAAAGCTTGAGCTTCTTAGAACAGAATCTTGATGAACACTTCAAGAAAGAATTAAATCCTTGATGAACCATCATGTAGAACCTTCATGAAGAACTCCGGTAAACAAAAGATAACGAAAAAGAAAAGAAGTTGAAAACACAAGGTGAAACCTTGTAATGTTTTAGATGGATCTCCGTGATGATATAATTGAGAAAACTTGGAACTCCAGGAAAAGAATAGATAAAGCATCTCGAACCGAGAATTTGATGAGCCTCCGGAATAAGGAATTAATCACTTGGATGAACAAAAATAAGAATTACGTTATGTGTATCCTTCACCAATTAAATTGATGACAATCAACGGATTCAACATATTACTTATTTTCGTAGAAAGGGTTAAGATAGGTATGGAGCAAACTTGAGAAAGTATTGCATGAACCACCAGAAGGGTTGAAACAACGAATAAATGATAAGAAAACGAATGACGAGAGCTCTTGAACAAACCCCCGTAAGAATTGAAAACGATTGAAGAAAAGATAAAGAAAACACCGGGAAGAATTAGCAAATGAACGAAGGTACTTTAGCGAATTTAGATACAACTGAAACGAAGAGATCACGCGCTGATTAAAGAATATTGAATGATGCACCCGTAAGATTTGGAGAACGAGAGCTGAAAGCTGGAATGAATAAACCTGAATTGATGGACTCCGGATAATCAACCTGAAAAAAAACTCATGAATTGCACCGGATGGGTGAAAGGAATTCTCACAATCAAAACAATTATGAGAGGATGGTATCAAGCTCGAACCACGAATCTTGGAGAGAATGGAGCAAGATATGGAGGAAAAATTCTTCTTCGGTCTTCAAGTGTTATGAAAGACGATGAGAGACACCACCATGAATTATTTAGACACTCCGGAAGAATCAAACGAAGAGGTAGAGCGAACAATGAAAAGAATTGTGAAAGATCTAGGAGAAGGCATTTGACTGATGATAAATTCATTCTTACGGCAAACTTTAAAAGGAATTTGAGAGTTACTTCGGGAAAATAAGAAGAGTCAGGTAAGATCCTGGGAAAAGACATGTGGGTTAGGGCCCACTGAAAAGATACACCGTAGAACGATTTCAAAGAGAGATTGCACCGGTTGAATTTAAATGGCTTGAATGAGATAACATCCTTGAAAGAGCTTGAACGAAAGCAGAGTGTAAGCACGAATCTTTGGGATTTCTTGAGCACTCCGGAACAATTGAATAGCGAGAAATGAATGATTATGAGGTGCACCGGCACGAGAAAAGCATTTGAAATACAGAAAAGAATATGATCAACACCGAAAGCTTGAATTGAATCCACCGGAGAAGAAAAGAATTAAGGGTGATGACCTTGAGGCTCCGTTAAAATCTTCATGAGAATCACCGGATAAGAACATTGAACGAAAAAGGAATGAAGAGGCCTCGCATCAATAAGATGGATACTCGATAAGGAAATCCAAGTCATTGAAGAACCAAGGGTGGGAGGGTGGGAAAACACCGTTGAGAACGAACGAACACCGTTGAGAAGAAATGATAATTGATCTTGCTGATGTTGAAATGATCGGATCCACTTGAAGAGAGACACACCGGTTGAAAAGGATTGGCAAGACAATCTCGATTATCCAGAATGATTAGTATACAAATCGGAGTATGAGAACACCATTTGGGGAAGGTATGGAATCAACATTTGACATCAAAGCAACTTGAATACCACAACTCAAAACAAAACAAAGGGTTGGCTTGCAGAATAAGCCAGAACAAACATATGATAGAGATTTCGTCCGAAGTTTTCGTGGTGGGGCCCACATAGGCTCGATCGTACAGCACCATCATGTACAAGGCAGTGCACATGACATACGAAGCGTCCCCGAGTCGGCATAGCCAAGGACTCTTTAAGACACAATGAGACCACTGTAAAACCGACCGTGAATAGGCGGACCACTAGACGTCGAACCCCAATTTCATATCATACATCTGTCGGAAGGATATCCTAAGAGCTACTTGAATTCCCACCTATGAAACCCCCGAAATTTTCCGGTTATGCAATCAGGTGTTGGGGATACAGGGGAAGCATAATATCTCACCCAAATCTAGCAAATCCTACATCCAGTTGTATCCATCCTTCAACACATAACCAAGAAACCTTCGGAAACCATCTACCTCAACCTTCGAAAAGCATCCGTTATACAAGTTATGGCGATACTATCGAACTCCCGCCCCAGTACTGGGTGGCGTCGAGGTTATCTCACCAACGAACTGCATAAAAGAGATTTTCGATGTCGGCGTACTAAACTCAGGTATTCCAGAACTGCAACGATAAAATTATGACGACAACACCTCAGAGCTCAACTCCCCGGGACACTTCCACAAAACCCCTGACAGGAGGCACCAAGACAATGTTCTCATCATAAGCCATCAGAACGATTCCAAGATACCCGCGTGATCCTAAAAACATTTAGTGAAATTTGAGAAGAGAAGAGTCAAAACTCTATGTCGGGATGCCTTACCAGAGCGATGAGGAGACTGGGAAGTAAAAAGAATTCCTAAACTCTCCGATATATAATTCCTAAATGACTCAAAACATTTTTCTAGACACAACTCAGCCGCTAAAAACGATCACACAGTGGGGGCTCCTAAGGTCGGGGAAGGCTCTGATACCAACTTGTAACACCCTCGATGCGACTATAGCTCCCACGTGTCGAGGCACGACTTAGAGGCATAATCGCATTGAAGGCATATGTCGCAAGTGAGGTAATCTTCACACAACCCATGTAATTTAATAAGGGGAAGAGATACATAGTTGGCATACAATTGCCACTTCACACAATTACATGAATAAACATTACATCAATCAAATACACTCATGGTCCGACTACGGAACCAAAATAAAAGAAGAACCCCAAATGCGACAAAGGTCCCCGATCGACCCCAACTGGGCTCCACTACTGATCAACTAGAACGGAACAACACAAAGGACAAGATCTTCATCAAGCTCCTCCTGAGCTTGGTTGCGTCATCTGCACGAACTCATCGGCACCTGCAAGCTAGTTTTGGAAGTATCTGTGAGCCACAGGTACTCAGCAATCTCGCACCCTCGCGATCAAGACTATTTAAGCTTATGGGTAAGGTAAAAGGTATGAGGTGGAGCTGCAGCAAGCGACTAGCATATATGGTGGCTAACATACGCAAATGAGAGCGAGAAGAGAAGGCAAAGCACGGTCGATAAAAGTATGATCAAGAAGTGATCCTATAACAACCTACGTCAAGCATAACTCCAACAACCGTGTTCACTTCCCGGACTCCGCCGGAAAGATACCATCATGGTTACACACGCGGTTGATCCATTTTAGTAAGGTCAAGTTCAGGTTTTCTACAACCAGACGTTAACAAATTCCCATCTGCCCATAACCGCGAGCACGGCTTTCGAAAGTTCAAATCCCTGCAGGGGTGTCCCAACTTAGCCCATGACAAGCTCTCACGGTCAACGAAGGAATAGACCTCCTCCCGAGACATTCCGATCAGACTCGGTATCCCGGTACTCCAAGACATCCTCGACAATGGTAAAACAAGTCTAGCAAGACCGCCCGATGCGCCGACATCCTGATAGGAGCTGCACATATCTCCTTCTCAGGGCAACACCAGATGAACACTACGTACAGCTAAAACCAGCCCTCAAGTTTCCCCGAGGTGGCGCCGCAAGTGGCTCTAGTTTGGACCAACGCTTAGATAAGCACTAGCCCGGGGGGGTTAAAATAAAGATGATCCTCGGGATGCGTGACTCCCAAGGGAAAAGGCTAGGGTGCGAATGGTAAAACCAAGGTTGGGCCTTGCTGGAGGAGTTTTATTCAAAGCGAACTGTCAAGGGGTTCCCATTATAACCCAACCGCGTGAGGAACGCAAAATCCGGGAACATAACACCGATATGACAGAAACTAGGGCGGCAAGAGTGGAACAAAACACCAGGCATAAGGCCGAGCCTTCCACCCTTTACCAAGTATATAGATGCATTAATTAAATAAGATATATTGTGATATCCCAACAAGTAAATAAATGTTCCAACAAGGAACGGCCTCCAAGCTTCACCTGCAACTAGCAACGCTATAAGAGGGGCTGAGCAAAGTGGTAACATAGCCAATCAACGGTTTGCTAGGACATGGTGGGTTAGAGGTTTGACATGGCAATTTGGGAGGCTGACAAGCAAATGGTAGGCATCATAGCATTGGCATAGCAAAAGAGCGAGCAAACTAGCATAGCAAAGATAGTAGTGATTTCGAGGGTATGATCATCTTGCCTGAAATCCCGCAAGGAAGAAGAACGAGTCCATGAAGAAGATAAACGGACATAGACGAACAGATCCTCACAAACGCGACGTTATCGGAACCAACCCAAAGAAGCAACACCGGAAAAGAGCAAACAATCATGGTAAACAACCACCACATAAACATGGCAAGATGCACAATCAAATATGATGCACGTCCGGTTTAATGAAGCATGGCAAGAGGGAAAAGTGCAACAAACAACACTACAAATTAAGTGGAGCTCAATATGCAAGGAGTTGCATATTGACGAAACACCACGATAAGTTATTTAGTTCGATCTCGTTTATGTACCCAACAATATTAAATGTTCTTAGCATGGCAAGAGGGAAAGCATAATTAAACTACCTAACTAGGCAAGTTTAAATGAGGCCGGAAGCAACGAACAACAATTCCGGAAAATCCTCATATGCATAATTTAAGGTTTGGTACTGTTCTGCCCTAAACATTATTTTAGAGTTGTTAAACATGCAAAGTAAGGCCATCATGTTAAACTAGGCAAAATTCTACCCCATTTACATATAAAGTTTATTAAAATCCGAGTTACGGTTAATTAGTTATGAAATAAATCATTTAAACATGGCATAGGGGCAAATTTAAACAAACAGCATTTTAAACATTTTTAACATAGATGAAAGTTGGATATTATTATCCTACACAAAATTCTGAGCAAGTTTCATATATAAAACATTTTAATCCGATGCACGGTTAGTGAGTTATTAAATACATGAACTAGGGGGGCTAATCTATAAAACTGACAAACTCCTGGAAATTAGATAAAATTGCCCAGAACTGGAAAAAAACGATGCGGGCCGAATCTAGGCAAGCCCAACGGCAGGAAAAAAAACAGGAGGCGCTGGGGAGTGTGTGGCCTCACCCAGTGGGTTTCGGCCCAGGTTGGAGGAGGAGGCAGGCCGAGGCGGGGGCGCTGGTTGGGCCTGACGCGACGCTGCGCTGGGCCGGGGAAGCTGGGCCGGCCCACGAAGGAGGAGGAGGCAGGCCAAACGAGGCCGGCTGGAGCTGGGCCGAAGGCGGGGGCGGCGCACTGGGCCTGGGGCGGAGGAGGTGGCCCACGCGGAAGGAGGCGAAGGCGCTCGTCGTCCTCCTCGAGCAGGGACAGGGCAGGGGTCGCCGGTGGAGAAGGACTCCGGCGAGCGGCGTACCGGCGACGAGGAGGCGAGGGAAAACGTCGGAGGAGGACGGGAATGGGTAGAACTAGGCGGCGGCTCCTCGGATCTGGCGCGGGGATGGGCTCCGGAGATGGTGGAGCTCGGCTCCGGCGACGGGGATGGCCGGAACCGCGGCGGCCATCACCGGATCTGGAACCGGACACACTTGGGCTCCTCCCTTGGGCGGATCGAGGCAGAGGCGCCCCTGGACGGCGGCTGGGAAGCGAAGGGGCGACGGGGGCGGACTCCGGCGACGGTCGGTGGTGACCGGAGCCAAGTTTGGCGCGTTCTGCGGCGGCGGGGACGAAGTAGAGGCGCGGCGGGAGACTCGGTCGGGGTGCGAGGCGCTCGGGCCCAGGACGGCTCGGGCGGGCCTCCCACGGGCCACGGCGGCGCCGGTGGGGAGAGAGGGAGGCAGTGACAAGTGGCGGCATCTGTGTGGAGGAGAGGGGCGGCGGAGCTGACGTGGCGCGCCCCCATTGGTCAGAGGGACGTGGCAGCGGGCGGCGGACATTGTCCGGGCGCGGGGTGGATGCGTCCGGTGGCGCGAGGAGGACGAAGTTAGGGTTAGACCGCGAATTGATCCGAAATTTCGGGGAGGGGTGCTCTTTTATAGGTAGAGGGAGCTAGGAGAGTCCAAATGAGGTGCGGTTTTCGGCCACGCGATCGTGATCAAACGCTCTAGATGATGGAGCAGAGTTTAGGTGGGTTTTGGGCCACTTTGGAAGGGTGTTGGGCTGCAACACACACGAGGCCTTCTGGGTCCCTCGGTTAACCGTTGGATTATCAAACGAAGTCCAAATGGTACGAAACTTGACAGGCGGTCTACCGGTAGTAAACCAAGGCCGCTTGGCAAGTCTCGGTCCAATCCGGAAATGTTTAATCCCCACACACAAAAGAAAGGTAGAAATGACCACCGAAGGAGAACGAAGCGCCGGAATGCAAAACGTACAACGGGGAAAATGCTCGGATGCATGAGACGAACACGTATGTAAATGAAATGCACATGATGACATGATATGCAATGCATGACACGCAAGCAAAGACAAGGCAACAACAGCGAATAACTGAATGACACCTGGCACATCGGTCTCGGGGCGTTACATGATGGTAGCCGGAATATGCATCCAGGAAACACAACGAATCGTGTCCTGCGGTAGCATCGATAATTTGATCGATGCAGGGGAGGGGAAGGGATCCTTTGGGCAAGCCTTGTTAAGGTCTTTAAAATCAATGCACAGGCGCTAGGATTTGTCCTTCTTTGGTACCATCACCAGGTTTGCTAGCCAGTCCGAATGTTTTATATCTCTGATGAATCCGGCCTCCAATAGCTTTGCTAGCTCCTCCCATGGCCTGTCTCTTAGGTTCAAAAAAATGCCGAACAGCCTGTTTGACAGGTTTGAATCCTGTTTTGGATATTTAAGCTGTGCTCGGCCAGCCTGCGTGGGATTCCTGGCATGTCTGAAGGGTGCCAGGCGAAAATGTCCCAGTTCTCGTGTAGGAACTCTCGCAGTGTGGCGTCTACGTCTGGGTTTAATTGTGCCCCGATGGAAGCTGTTTTATTGGGGTCCGTTGGATGGACTTGGAATTTGACTATTTCATCCGCTGGTTTAAAGAAGGTGGACTTGGATCTTTTGTCGAGTATCACGTCGTCCCTATTCACCGTAGAGCGCAGCGCAGTCAGTTCCTCAGCCGCTAGGGCTTCGGATAGTGCCTCAAGGGCCAGTGCTGCTGTCTTGTTTTCGGTGCGGAGTGCTATGTCTGGATCACTAGCGAGAGTGATGATCCCGTTGGGCCCAGGCATCTTGAGCTTCATGTACCCGTAATAGGGTATTGCTTGGAAGATTGTAAACGCTTCCCGCCCTAGCAGAGCGTGATAACCGCTGCTGAACGGGGCCACATGGAACGTGACCTCTTCGGACCTGTAATTATCCGGCGTGCCGAACACCACATCTAGTGTGATTTTTCCTGTACAACGCGCTTCCCGACTGGGGATTATTCCTCTAAAGGTTGTGCTGCTTCGCACAATGCGGTTCCAGTCTATTTCCATTTTTTGAAGAGTTTCCTCATAAATGAGGTTCAATCCGCTGCCGCCGTCCATGAGTACCTTGGTAAGACGAAAGCCGTCCACTATTGGACTGAGGACCAATGCGGCTGGTGCTCGGGCTGTTCGTAATTTAGGTTCATCACTGGCGTTAAAGGTAATAGCCGTGTCGCTCCATGGGTTTATTGTTGCTACTTGGTAGACTTCGGCAAGGCTGCGGAGTGTCCTTTTTCGCATATTATGTGATGCGAAGGTCTCGAAGACTGTTAATACCGTATTGGTGTCTCCGGGGTGGCTTTCTGTGGCCTCCGGAATTAGGAGATTTTCGCCAATTTTGGCCACCTGCCGGAGTATCCAACATGCTCTAAGGCTGTGAGTTGGTGTGGCGTCCTCTGTACTATGAATTTTACAGGGTCCATTAAGCCATCCTTCCAATACGGTTCCATGCCCTGTAGAGGCTTTTTGCCTTTTGGCGTTTGACCCGGGTGTCTGGCGATGATGCACCCTTTTATTTCGGACTGGGTTTGCATTCAGGGCCGGATTGTCCCAAAATTTTATTTCTGTTTTCCGGGCGCTTTCCATCGCATGGTACTTTCGTACTATGGACGCCAAGTCAGCGAAGCGTGTAATATCACGACGACTTATGGCGTTGAGGATTCCCTTGTCCGTGCAATTATTGTAGAAGAATGAAATCGTGGCTTCCTCGCGGCAGTCCTTTATCCTGTTCATAACCAGGAGGAATCTGGCCCAGTAATGATGTACTGTTTCTTCGGGTTCTTGCCTAATTTGGGATAGATCGCTAATGTTCGGGTGGGTGGGTGGAATTAAATCCGAAGCCTCACCCCATATGAGGCTCAGAGGCCGAGGAATTTCTGAACTCAAAAATTTGGATTCCTGGATGTCGTTCAATGAATCTAGTCCATCGCCTGACTCTAGGTTCAGGTCTTGAGTGATATCCTTCCCTCCGCGGGTATCCGGCTTGGATGGATCGGGAATCCGGACGTAACGAGTCCTTAAGATAGATGAGGGGTCGCCGCACTGTCCCTCTATCACGGCAACGTGATGGGTGACTTGGGGAGAGTTAATCTCTCTCAGATCGGGTTTAGGCCCAATCTGGTCGTAATCCGTAGCGACTCCCAGGGCGGCGAAGCAATCCAAGAGCTCGTTTATGGAGGAGAGCTCCATTGGATCTAACTGCTCGGTGAGTTCCGAGCTGACATGAAGATTGTTTTCGATGGCTCGAGAGGTCATCATCGGCGCAGAAGCCGAACAGGAGGTCATAAGAAAACCACCTAGCCGGAGGGTTTGGCCGACAGCTAAAGCTCCCTTAGCAACGGTGCCGTCTTTAAAGACGGGGCGAGGCATCCTTCCTGATGGCGATGACATAGAGGAACTCTCAATGAAAGCACCAATGTCGGTGTCAAAACCGGCGGATCTCGGGTAGGGGGTCCCGAACTGTGCATCTAGGCCGGATGGTACTAGGAGGCAAGGGACACAAAGTTTTACCCAGGTTCGGGCCCTCTCGATGGAGGTAAAACCCTACGTCCTGCTTGATTAATATTGATGATATGGGTAGTACAAGAGTAGACCTACCACGAGATCAGAGAGGCTAAACCCTAGAAGCTAGCCTATGGTATGATTGTTGATGTGTATGTTGTCCTACGGACTAAAACCCTCCGATTTATATAGACACTGGAGAGGGCTAGGGTTACACAAAGTCGGTTACAATGGTAGGTGATCTGAATATCCGTATCGCCAAGCTTGCCTTCCACGCCAAGGAAAGTCTTCCGGACATAGGACGAAGTCTTCAATCTTGTATCTTCATAGTCCAGGAGTCCGGCAGAAGGTATAGTCCGGCTATCCAAACACCCCCTAATCCAGGACTCCCTCAAGGGGGGAAAAAGAAAGAGAAGAAAAAAAATCTTCTTCTTCTTCTTCTAACTAGTCTTCTTCTTCTTCTTCTTCTTCTTCTTCTTCTTCTTCTTCTTCTAACTTCCATCGTTCCCAATTTGTAGATTTGCTTTACATGAGGAAGCTTGGATTAATGGAGTGTACTATTCCTCTGGTGCTTCCTTGTTATTTATGAAAACTTTTTTGGATCTGTATGTCTATATGGATATGTTGTTGGGAACTTGTTTCTTGTTATGTATATATGGATATGTTGGACTTTGTTGAACTATGTTGTTGGATTTGTTGAACTATGTTATTGGACATGTTGTTGGATATGTTGGATATGTATGCATGTATATCTGTGTTTGAAACCATGTCTAATTAATTGGATTTAAATAAAAATAGGGGATATATAGCCTCTTTGCCATCTGCTAGCGGACGGCAAAGAACTATGCCGTCCACTAGCAGACGGCAAAGAGGACACATGGCAGTCACCTGTGCAAACTAGGAACACTGGCTGCCTATTTGGTCATTTTTGTCGTCTGCTAGCAGACGGCAAAGTGACCAAATATGGCTCGCAAACAGGACCATCTATGTCGTCTGCTGGCATACGGTATAGCTGGCCACGTGGCAGCTTCCCAGTGTTGGCCTAGCTAAGCTCTTTGCCGTCTGTCAGTGGACGACAAAGAGCTTTGCCTCTTTGTCGTCGGTCAGCGGACGGCAAAGAGCGTCGTTAACCCCCTAACGGCTCTCACCCCACACCACTGTCGTCCGTTCTCTTTGTCGTATGCTGGCCTTGGATGGCAGATGGCACAATCCTTTGTCGTTTTTTTCTACAAAGCGGACGACAAAGAAGGCCTTTGCTGTCACGTGTTCAGACGGACTTTTTGCCATCCGCTGGCTGACGGCAAAGGAGTTTGCCATCCGGGATCTGTGCCTTTGTCATCCGCCATGGTGGACGGCAAAGAAGCTGATTCCAGTAGTGTTCTTTGTCCCAACGTGTGTCTTCTGGTCCAGAAAAAATCTCCAAAAAGTTTCGCTGTGTTTGGACTCCGTTTGGTATTGATTTTCTGCGAAGTAAAAAACAAACAAAAAACAACAACTGGCACTAGGCACTATGTCAATAGGTTAGTCCCAAAAAATGATATGAAGTTGCTAGAAAATGATTGTAAAACATCCAAGAATGATAATATAATAGCATGGAACAATAAAAAATTATATATGCTTTGGAGACGTATCACTACGTTATGCCAAAGTTTACTATATGCAATTGGTTTCCGCTATGGCTTAATTTTGTGCACTATGGATCAAGAAGGGTTTTCTCTTTCGAGCTCAACGGACATTGCTCTTATTCATCACATACACACTTCTTTGGAGAAGGTCGATCATTTACCACTCAATCTCCAAATCTGTGATGATGTCACAGCTATGCGAATTATCTCAGCATATAACAATGGGGCATGAAGCCAACCATGAGTTGGAGCTCCATGATTTTTGTATCTCGAATAAATTTTGGCATAACCTCAATCACTTCAAATATTCATTCCTCCGAATAATTCTACCAATATGTGCTATCAAGACAATCAAATTCAGCACTATGGTGTTGAAGTGTTTGAATGCTCGTTCTCTTCAAAAATCTGAGCCCCTGAGTTTTTGTTAGAATTTCTTGTAGAGTAAAATCCTGCTTCACAACAAGGTTTTACTAGAAAAAATTGAAGTTAGGAGTTGTGACTAAATGATATTCAACTAACGAGGGGAACTAACTCAAGTGCGGTCAATCAAATGAAAATTCTTTCTTAAATAAAATTGTGAGACAAGGGATTATGCATATATTATACCTTCTCATGTTGGCTCACTTCATGCCTCAGTCAATTATCCACTTCATTTTCTTCATTTCTAACTTGCTAGTGGTGAACAAAACTGTTGGCTTGAAGAAACAAAGACACAAACAAAGAGAATTCCAACAAAGCAAAAAAACAATGTTTATTATGCAAACTAGAAATACACATGTTAAATAAAAGAAAAGGAAGGAATATAAAATATGCATGCATGGATAACTAGGGGATGAGATCCCCCAAGATTAGGCTCTTGGACTACTCTTTAGTCCATGTCCTCATCATCGTTGCCCCTCGAAGCAGTCTGAGGTCACTGCATCTGAGATGGACCACTAGAGGACTGACCTCTTGTACCAGGGTGTGGTTGCCAGTAAGGGAAGAAGTACTGCAAGTTCCCACTGAGCATGTGGATGTTGTTGTTAGTCTCATGAAGGTCCATACGGATCCCTCCGACCTGTTGTTGTAGCTGCTGAAACTCAAACCTAGGCACATAGTCGCTACCTTGCCCGTAGTGATCCTGGGGAGCATATTGGGGTGCATTACCCCATGCATCCCAACCGTGACTGTGCCCCTCCACAATGGCAACCTACTCTGGTGCTGTCTCACAATGAATATCATTCCCGAACCCATCTGCATGTCTAAACTCATTGAGTTCATCAATAGAGAGAACCCACATATCACACATAGAAATAGTAAAAGCTTGCGGCAAGGGCAAACGCACAACCATAGTCTAAGGGTTAGGCAGGGGGCACTTGTAGCAATGCTCCCCCGCACGGGGCCAAGGAAATGATAGTTGGTCATCACCCTATGGTCAAGTACTTTTGGCCCTAGAACGTGCTCAACATCCTCTAACTTGAGGCCAGAGTGCTCAGCAAGGTGAGTCACTATGCCTCTCACCAGAATATTCCCCTTCAACTGCTTGCGCTACCTACCGAGGTGGATCATAAGAAAATCTCCCAAGTTTGGCTTGGGGGCTGAGTTGGGGTTGAGTGTTGTGCTACTTGTGGGATGCGTGGGGATTTCCTTTAAGAGGTGAGGATGATGCAGTACAATAGAGATAAGTATTTTCCTTAGTTAGGAACCAAGGTTATCAATCCAGCGGGAGAACCACACGAAACCTCGTGAACAACGCTACACACAAAAGAACAAATACTTGCACCCAACACAATCAAGAGAGTTGTCAATCCCCTTGGCGGTTAATTGCAAGGATCAAATCTGATAATGGTAGATAGATAAACACAAACACAAAATAAAAGAATGGTAAATAAATTACAGCAAGGTATTTTTGGATTTTAATATATGATAAAGGTAGACCTGGGGGCCATAGTTTTCACTAGAGGCTTCTCTCTCGAACAAAAAGAATATGGTGGTAAACAGATTACTGTTGGGCAATTGATAGAAAAGCACATTGTTATGACGATATTCAAGGCAATGATCATGTATATTGGCATCACGTCGTAGACAAGTAGTCCGACTCCTGCCGCATCTACTACTATTACTCCACCCATCGACCGCTATCCAACATGCATCTAGGGTATTAAGTTAATGAAAACAGAGTAATGCCTTAAGCAATATGACATGATGTAGACAAAGTAAACCCAAGCAATATGAATAAACCCCATATTTTTATCCTTAATGGCAACATTAAAAATACGTGTCATGTCCCTTTTTGTCACTAGGATTGAGCAACGCAAGATTGAACCCATCACAAAGCGCGTATCCCATTGCAAGAAAAATAAATCTAGTTGGCCAAACTAACCGGATATATCGAAGGATAAAGTCTCACCTCGTTTCTTACTAATTTCATGGAAAACCAAAAACAAGCAAAAAAACAACAACTGTCACTAGGCACTAAGTTAATATTGTTGGAAATATGCCCTAGAGGCAATAATAAAAGCATTATTATTATATTTCCTTGTTCATGATAATTGTCTTTATTCATGCTATAATTGTGTTATCCGGAAATCGTAATACATGTGTGAATAACAGACACCAACATGTCCCTAGTGAGCCTCTAGTTGACTAGCTCGTTGATCAACAGATAGTCATGGTTTCCTGACTATGGACACTGGATGTCATTGATAACGAGATCACATCATTGGGAGAATGATGTGATGGACAAGACCCAATCCTAAACATAGCACAAGATCGTATAGTTCGTTTGCTAGAGTTTTCCAATGTCAAAGTATCTTTTCCTTAGACCATGAGATCGTGTAACTCCCGGATACCGTAGGAGTGCTTTGGGTATGCCAAACGTCACAACGTAACTGGGTGACTATAAAGGTAGACTACGGGTATCTCCGAAAGTGTCTGTTGGGTGACATGGATCAAGACTGGGATTTGTCACTCCGTATGACGGAGAGGTATCACTGGGCCCACTCGGTAATGCATCATCATAATGAGCTCAGAGTGACCAAGTGTCTGGTCACGGGATCATGCATTACGGTACGAGTAAAGTGACTTGCCGGTAACGAGATTGAACGAGGTATTGGGATACCGACGATCGAATCTCGGGCAAGTAACATATCGATAGACAAAGGGAATAGCGTACGGGATTGATTAAATCCTCGACATCGTGGTTCATCCGATGAGATCATCGTGGAGCATGTGGGAGCCAACATGGGTATCCAGATCCCGCTGTTGGTTATTGACCGGAGAGTCGTCTCGGTCATGTCTGCTTGTCTCCCGAACCCGTAGGGTCTACACACTTAAGGTTCGGTGACGCTAGGGTTATGAAGATATGTATATGCAGAAACCCGAATGTTGTTCGGAGTCCCGGATGAGATCCCGGACGTCACGAGGAGTTCCGGAATGGTCCGGAGGTAAAGAATTATATATAGGAAGTGCTATTTCGGGCATCGGGACAAGTTTCGGGGTTATCGGTATTGTACCGGGACCACCGGAAGGGTCCCGGGGGTCCACCGGGTGGGGCCACCTGTCCCGGGGGGCCACATGGGCTGTAGGGGGTGCGCCTTGGCCTAGATGGGCCAAGGGCACCAGCCCCTATAGGCCCATGCGCCTAGGGTTTCCACCATGGAAGAGTCCATGTGGTGGAAGGCACCCCTAGGTGCCTTGGGGGGGAGGGAAACCTCCCCTTGGCCGCCGCCCCCCCCTAGTAGATCTCATCTACTAGGGCCGGCGCCCCCCCTGGCACCCCTATATATAGTGGGGGGGAGAGGAGGGATTTCACACCAGCCCCTGGCGCCTCCATCTCCCCCCGTTACGTCTCTCCCTCGTAGTCTCGGCGAAGCCCTGCTGCTGTGACGCCCTGCATCCACCACCACGCCGTCGTGCTGCTGGATCTTCATCAACCTCTCCTTCCCCCTTGCTGGATCAAGAAGGAGGAGACGTCTCCCGTCCCGTACGTGTGTTGAACGCGGAGGTGCCGTCCGTTCGGCGCTGGTCATCGGTGATTTGGATCACGTCGAGTACGACTACATCATCACCGTTCTTTTGAACGCTTCCGTGCGCGATCTACAAAGGTATGTAGATGCATCTAATCACTCGTTGCTAGATGAACTCCTAGATGATCTTGGTGAAACGAGTAGGAAAATTTTTGTTTTCTGCAACGTTCCCCAACAGTGGCATCATGAGCTAGGTCTATGCGTAGTTCTTCTTGCGCGAGTAGAACACAATTTGTTGTGGGCGTAGATTTGTCAACTTTCTTGCCGTTACTAGTCCTTTCTTGCTTCAGCGGTATTGTGGGATGAAGCGGCCCGGACCAACCTTACACGTACGCTTACGTGAGACCGGTTCCACCGACTAACATGCACTAGTTGCATAAGGTGGCTGGCGGGTGTCTGTCTCTCCTACTTTAGTTGGAGCGGAATCGATGAACAGGGTCCTTATGAAGGGTAAATAGAAGTTGACAAATCACGTTGTGGCTTTAACGTAGGTAAGAAAACGTTCTTGCTAGAACCCTAATTCAGCCACGTAAAACTTGCAACAACAATTAGAGGACGTCTAACTTGTTTTTGCAGCAAGTGGTTTGTGATATGATATGGCCAAAGTTGTGATGAATGATGAATGATCTATATGTGATGTATGAGATGTTCATGCTATTGTAATAGGAATCACGACTTGCATGTCGATGAGTATGACAACCGGCAGGAGCCATAGGAGTTGTCTTTATTCTTTTATATGACCTGCGTGTCATCAAGAAACGCCATGTAAATTACTTTACTTTATTGCTAAACGCGTTAGCCATAGTAGTAGAAGTAATAGTTGGCGAGCAACTTCATGGAGACACGATGATGGATGGAGATCATGATGATGGAGATCATGATGGATCATGGTGTCAAGCCGGTGACAAGATGATCATGGAGCCCCAAGATGGAGATCAAAGGAGCTATGTGATATTGGCCATATCATGTCACGTTTATTATTTGATTGCATGTGATGTTTATCATGTTTTGCATCTTGTTTACTTAGAACGACGGTAGTAAATAAGGTGATCCCTCATACTAATTTCAAGAAGTGTTCCCCCTAACTGTGCACCGTTGCGACAGTTCGCTGTTTCAAAACACCACGTGATGATCGGGTGTTTTATTCAGACGTTCACATACAACGGGTGTAAGACAGATTTACACATGCAAACACTTAGGTTGACTTGACGAGCCTAGCATGTACAGACATGGCCTCGGAACACAGAAGACCGAAAGGTCGAGCATGAGTCGTATAGAAGATACGATCAACATGAAGATGTTCACCGATGTTGACTAGTCCGTCTCACGTGATGATCGGACACGGTCTAGTTTAACTCGGATCATGTAATACTTAGATGACTAGAGGGATGTCTAATCTAAGTGGGAGTTCATTAATAATTTGATTAGTTGAACTTAATTATCATGAACTTAGTCTAAATATTTTACAATATGTCTTGTAGATTAAATGGCCAACGTAGTCCT
Source organism: Triticum aestivum (assembly GCF_018294505.1). Lineage (NCBI taxonomy): Eukaryota > Viridiplantae > Streptophyta > Magnoliopsida > Poales > Poaceae > Triticum > Triticum aestivum. Next base: position 139,337,666 of record NC_057806.1, read on the forward strand.
CAACTTCAACGCGTTCCTAGAGAAAACCAAGCTGAAAGACGATGGCAGCAACTATACGGACTGGGTCCGGAACCTGAGGATCATCCTCATAGCTGCCAAGAAAGATTATGTCCTACAAGCACCGCTTGGTGACGCACCCGTTCTCCCTGCAGAACAAGATGTTATGAACGCTTGGCAGGCACGTTCCGATGACTACTCCCTCGTTCAGTGCGGCATGCTTTACAGCCTAGAGCCGGGGCTCCAAAAGCGTTTTGAGAGACATGGAGCATATGAGATGTTCGAAGAGCTGAAAATGGTTTTCCAAGCTCATGCCCGGGTCGAGAGATATGAAGTCTCCGACAAATTCTTCAGCTGTAAGATGGAGGAAAACAGTTCTGTCAGTGAGCACATACTCACTATGTCTGGGTTGCATAACCGCTTGACTCAGCTGGGAGTTAATCTCCCGGATGATGCGGTCATTGACAGAATCCTCCAGTCGCTTCCACCAAGCTACAAGAGCTTTGTGATGAACTTCAATATGCAGGGGATGGAAAAGACCATTCCTGAAGTATTTGCTATGCTGAAATCAGCAGAGGTAGAAGTCAGGAAGGAACATCAAGTGTTGATGGTCAATAAAACCACTAAGTTCAAGAAAGGCAAGGGTAAAAAGAACTTCAAGAAGGACGGCAAGGAGGTTGCCGCGCCCGGCAAGCAAGCTGCCGGGAAGAAGCCAAAGAATGGACCCAAGCCCGAGACTGAGTGCTTTTATTGCAAGGGAAGCGGTCACTGGAAGCGGAACTGCCCTAAGTACTTAGCGGATAAGAAGGCCGGCAAAACAAAAGGTATATGTGATATACATGTAATTGATGTGTACCTTACTAGTGCCCGTAGTAGCTCCTGGGTATTTGATACCGGTGCAGTTGCTCACATTTGTAACTCAAAGCAGGGGCTGCGGAATAAGCGGAAACTGGCAAAGGACGAGGTGACGATGCGCGTCGGGAATGGTTCCAAGGTCAATGTGATCGCCGTCGGCACGCTACCTCTGCATCTCCCTTCGGGATTAGTTTTAAACCTTAATAATTGTTATTTAGTGCCAGCTTTGAGCATGAACATTGTATCGGGATCTCGTTTAATTCGAGATGGCTACTCTTTTAAATCTGAGAATAATGGTTGTTCCATTTTTATGAGAGATATGTTTTATGGTCATGCTCCTATGGTGAATGGTTTATTCTTTATGAATCTCGAACGTGATGCTACACATGTTCATAATGTGAGTACCAAAAGAAGTAAGGTTGATAATGATAGTCCCACATACCTGTGGCACTGCCGCCTTGGTCACATAGGTGTCAAACGCATGAAGAAGCTCCATGCTGATGGACTTTTAGAGTCTCTTGATTATGAATCATTTGACACATGCGAACCATGCCTTATGGGTAAAATGACCAAGACTCCGTTCTCAGGAACAATGGAGCGAGCAACCGACTTATTGGAAATCATACATACTGATGTGTGCGGTCCAATGAGTGTTGAGGCTCGCGGTGGCTATCGTTATGTTCTCACCCTCACTGATGATTTAAGTAGGTATGGGTATATCTACTTAATGAAACACAAGTCTGAAACCTTTGAAAAGTTCAAGGAATTTCAGAGTGAGGTTGAAAATCAACGTGACAGGAAAATCAAGTTTCTACGATCAGATCGTGGAGGAGAATACTTGAGTCACGAGTTTGGCACACACTTAAGAAAATGTGGAATAGTTTCACAACTCACGCCGCCTGGAACACCTCAGCGTAATGGTGTGTCCGAACGTCGTAATCGCACTCTATTAGATATGGTGCGATCTATGATGTCTCTTACCGATTTACCGCTGTCCTTTTGGGGCTATGCTTTAGAGACTGCCGCATTCACTTTAAATAGGGCACCGTCGAAATCCGTTGAGACGACACCGTATGAATTGTGGTTTGGGAAGAAACCTAAGCTGTCGTTTCTAAAAGTTTGGGGATGCGATGCTTATGTCAAGAAACTTCAACCTGAAAAGCTCGAACCCAAGTCGGAAAAATGCGTCTTCATAGGATACCCAAAAGAAACTATTGGGTACACCTTCTACCTCAGATCCGAAGGCAAGATCTTTGTTGCCAAGAATGGGTCCTTTCTGGAGAAAGAGTTTCTCTCGAAAGAAGTAAGTGGGAGGAAAGTAGAGCTTGATGAAGTATTACCTCTTGAACCGGAAAATGGCGCAACTCAAGAAAATGTTCCTGAGGTGCCTGCACCGACTAGAGAGGAAGTTAATGATCAAGATACTTCTGATCAAGCCCCTACTGAAATTCGAAGGTCCACAAGGACACGTTCCGCACCAGAGTGGTACGGCAACCCTGTCTTGGAAATCATGCTGTTAGACAACGGTGAACCTTCGAACTATGAAGAAGCGATGGCGGGCCCGGATTCCGACAAATGGCTAGAAGCCATGAAATCCGAGATAGGATCCATGTATGAAAACAAAGTATGGACTTTGACTGACTTGCCCGTTGAGCGGCGAGCCATAGAAAATAAATGGATCTTTAAGAGGAAGACAGACGCGGATGGTAATGTGACCATCTATAAAGCTCGGCTTGTCGCTAAGGGTTATCGACAAGTTCAAGGGGTTGACTACGATGAGACTTTCTCACCGGTAGCGAAGCTGAAGTCCGTCCGAATCATGTTAGCAATTGCCGCATTCTATGATTACGAAATATGGCAAATGGACGTCAAAACGGCATTCCTTAATGGTTTCCTTAAGGAAGAATTGTATATGATGCAGCCGGAAGGTTTTGTCGATCCTAAGAATGCTGACAAAGTGTGCAAGCTCCAACGCTCGATTTATGGGCTGGTGCAAGCATCTCGGAGTTGGAACATTCGCTTTGATGAGATGATCAAAGCGTTTGGGTTTACACAGACTTATGGAGAAGCCTGCGTTTACAAGAAAGTGAGTGGGAGCTCTGTAGCATTTCTCATATTATATGTAGATGACATACTGTTGATGGGAAATGATATAGAACTCTTGGACAGCATCAAGGCCTACTTGAATAAAAGTTTTTCAATGAAGGACCTTGGAGAAGCTGCTTATATATTAGGCATCAAAATCTATAGAGATAGATCGAGACGCCTCATAGGTCTTTCACAAAGCACATACCTTGATAAGATATTGAAGAAGTTCAATATGGATCAATCCAAGAAGGGGTTCTTGCCTGTGTTACAAGGTATGAAATTGAGCTCAGCTCAATGTCCGACCACGGCAGAAGATATAGAAGAGATGAGCGTCATCCCCTATGCCTCAGCCATAGGTTCTATTATGTATGCCATGCTGTGTACCAGACCTGATGTTAACCTTGCCGTCAGTTTGGTAGGAAGGTACCAAAGTAATCCCGGCAAGGAACACTGGACAGCGGTCAAGAATATCCTGAAGTACCTGAAAAGGACTAAGGAAATGTTTCTCGTTTATGGAGGTGACGAAGAGCTCGTCGTAAAGGGTTACGTCGACGCTAGCTTCGACACAGATCTGGATGACTCTAAGTCACAAACCGGATACGTGTATATTTTGAATGGTGGGGCAGTAAGCTGGTGCAGTTGCAAGCAAAGCGTCGTGGCGGGATCTACATGTGAAGCGGAGTACATGGCAGCCTCGGAGGCAGCACATGAAGCAATATGGGTGAAGGAGTTCATCACCGACCTAGGAGTCATACCCAATGCGTCGGGGCCGATCAAGCTCTTCTGTGACAACACTGGAGCTATTGCACTTGCCAAGGAGCCCAGGTTTCACAAGAAGACAAGGCACATCAAGCGTCGCTTCAACTCCATTCGTGAAAATGTTCAAGATGGAGACATAGAGATTTGTAAAGTACATACGGACCTGAATATAGCAGATCCGTTGACTAAACCTCTCCCTAGAGCAAAACATGATCAACACCAGAATTCCATGGGTGTTCGATTCATCACAATGTAACTAGATTATTGACTCTAGTGCAAGTGGGAGACTGTTGGAAATATGCCCTAGAGGCAATAATAAAAGCATTATTATTATATTTCCTTGTTCATGATAATTGTCTTTATTCATGCTATAATTGTGTTATCCGGAAATCGTAATACATGTGTGAATAACAGACACCAACATGTCCCTAGTGAGCCTCTAGTTGACTAGCTCGTTGATCAACAGATAGTCATGGTTTCCTGACTATGGACACTGGATGTCATTGATAACGAGATCACATCATTGGGAGAATGATGTGATGGACAAGACCCAATCCTAAACATAGCACAAGATCGTATAGTTCGTTTGCTAGAGTTTTCCAATGTCAAAGTATCTTTTCCTTAGACCATGAGATCGTGTAACTCCCGGATACCGTAGGAGTGCTTTGGGTATGCCAAACGTCACAACGTAACTGGGTGACTATAAAGGTAGACTACGGGTATCTCCGAAAGTGTCTGTTGGGTGACATGGATCAAGACTGGGATTTGTCACTCCGTATGACGGAGAGGTATCACTGGGCCCACTCGGTAATGCATCATCATAATGAGCTCAGAGTGACCAAGTGTCTGGTCACGGGATCATGCATTACGGTACGAGTAAAGTGACTTGCCGGTAACGAGATTGAACGAGGTATTGGGATACCGACGATCGAATCTCGGGCAAGTAACATATCGATAGACAAAGGGAATAGCGTACGGGATTGATTAAATCCTCGACATCGTGGTTCATCCGATGAGATCATCGTGGAGCATGTGGGAGCCAACATGGGTATCCAGATCCCGCTGTTGGTTATTGACCGGAGAGTCGTCTCGGTCATGTCTGCTTGTCTCCCGAACCCGTAGGGTCTACACACTTAAGGTTCGGTGACGCTAGGGTTATGAAGATATGTATATGCAGAAACCCGAATGTTGTTCGGAGTCCCGGATGAGATCCCGGACGTCACGAGGAGTTCCGGAATGGTCCGGAGGTAAAGAATTATATATAGGAAGTGCTATTTCGGGCATCGGGACAAGTTTCGGGGTTATCGGTATTGTACCGGGACCACCGGAAGGGTCCCGGGGGTCCACTGGGTGGGGCCACCTGTCCCGGGGGGCCACATGGGCTGTAGGGGGTGCGCCTTGGCCTAGATGGGCCAAGGGCACCAGCCCCTATAGGCCCATGCGCCTAGGGTTTCCACCATGGAAGAGTCCGTGTGGTGGAAGGCACCCCTAGGTGCCTTGGGGGGGAGGGAAACGTCCCCTTGGCCGCCGCCCCCCCTAGTAGATCTCATCTACTAGGGCCGGCCTATATATAGTGGGGGGAGAGGAGGGATTTCACACCAGCCCCTGGCGCCTCCATCTCCCCCCCCCGTTACGTCTCTCCCTCGTAGTCTCGGCGAAGCCCTGCTGCTGTGACGCCCTGCATCCACCACCACGCCGTCGTGCTGCTGGATCTTCATCAACCTCTCCTTTCCCCTTGCTGGATCAAGAAGGAGGAGACGTCTCCCGTCCCGTACGTGTGTTGAACGCGGAGGTGCCGTCCGTTCGGCGCTGGTCATCGGTGATTTGAATCACGTCGAGTACGACTACATCATCACCGTTCTTTTGAACGCTTCCGTGCGCGATCTACAAAGGTATGTAGATGCATCTAATCACTCGTTGCTAGATGAACTCCTAGATGATCTTGGTGAAATGAGTAGGAAAAATTTTGTTTTCTGCAACGTTCCCCAACAAATATGCCACCGGGCCTCGGGCCTCGGACTGGGCCTCTTCGTTAACTCGCAAATATGACAGGCTCGGGCCCGGTCGGGCCCAGTCCCGGCCCGTCAGGACCGTCGGGCCAGGCTTTTTTGGGCCGGGTCAGGTCGGGCCGACCGGGCCGGGCTGACCATGGCTACGTATAATACCAACAAAACAATCATGTATTTCAAAATAAAAATGCTAAAGAACGCTATCCCTACAAAATCATATAGCATTGTCATGTTGTATCTTCTTAACACAAAGTATAAATCATGCACCACCCATGTGCCAGCCAAGCAATCGGTTCATACTTTTTAATGTGCTTTAGCTTTTTCAACCCCCACGTAATACATGAGTGCAAGGCATGGATATAGCACTATGGGTGGAATAGAGTATGGTGGTAGAGATTATTTGGAGAAGACAAAAAAGGATGAAGTCTCACATCGACGAGGCTAATCAACAAGCTATGGATATGCCCATCAATTGATGTCAATGCAAGGAGTAGGGATTGCCATGCAATGGATGCACTAGGAGCTATAAGTGTATGAAAGCTCAAAATGAAAACTAAGTGGGTGTGCATCCAACTTGCTTGCTTTAGAAGACCTCGGGCATTTGAGGAAGCTCATCATCAGAATATACAAGCCAAGTTCTATAATGAAAAATTCCCACTAGTAATATAAAAATTGAAGGAAATGTGCACTAGAGGCAATAATAAAGTTGTTATTTATATTTACTTATATCATGATAAATGTTTATTATTCATGCTAGAATTGTATTAACCGGAAATTTAGTACATGTGTGAATACATAGACAAACAGAGTGTCCCTAGTATGCCTCTACTAGACTAGCTCGTTAACCAAAGATGGTTAAGTTTCCTAGCCATAGACATGTGTTGTCATTTGATGAACGGGATCACATCATTAGAGAATGATGTGATGGACAAGACCCATCCGTTAGCTCAGCATAATGATCGTCTAGTTTTTCTGCTATTGCTTTCTTCATGACTTATACATGTTCCTATGACTATGAGATTATGCAACTCCCGAATACCAGAGGAACACCTTGTGTGCTATCAAACGTCACACGTAACTGGGTGATTATAAAGATGCTCTACAAGTGTCTCCAATGGTGTCCGCCCCCCTTTCCTTCTCTTCCCCTACTCCTTCCCCCCTCTCCTTGTGGAAGTAGGAAAGGGGGGGGGGCGAATCCTACTTGGAGTAGGATCCCCCCCCTTGGGCGCGCCAACCCTGGCCGGCCTCCTCCTCCCTCCCCCCTTTATATACGTGGGAGGCGGGCACCCCATAGACACACAAGTTGATCTTTAGCCATGTGCAGTGCCCCCACCATAGTTTTACACCTCAGTCATATTGTCGTAGTGCTTAGGCGAACCCCTGCGTCTGTAACTTCATCATCACCGTCAACACGTCGTCGTGCTGACGGAACTCACCCTCGGCCTTAGCTGGATCAAGAGTACGAGGGACATCACCGAGTTGAACGTGTGCAGATCGCAGAGGTGTCGTGTGTTCGGTACTTGATCGGTTGGATCGCAAAGACGTTCGACTACATCAACCGCGTTACTAAACGCTTCTGCTTTCGGTCTACGAGGGTACGTAGACACACTCTCCCCTCTCGTTGCTATGCATCTCCTAGATAGATCTTGCATGATCATAGAATTTTTTTTGAAATATTGTGTTCCCCAACAAAAATGGCTGCATATGAGACTCTATATGAAAAACATGGTTCTACTTTGAAGCACAAGTGTGGAAAAAGATAGTAACATTGCCCCTTCTCTCCTTTTCCTCATTTTTTGGTAGGCTCTTTTTGGCCTCTTTTTTCTGGGCTCTTTTTGGCCCCTTTTTTATTTTATTTTATTTCCTCACTTGGGACAATGCTCTAATAATGAATAATGATGATCATCACACTTTTATTTACTTAGAACTCAAACTTAGAACTTGATACTAGAACAAAAATATGACTCTATATGAATGCCTCTGGCAGTGTGCCAGGATGTGCAATGATCTAGCGTAGCATGTATAAAAAATGATGAACGGTGGCTAAGCCACAAATACTATGTTAGCTATATGATCATGCAAAGCAATATGACAATGATAATGTGTGTCATAATTGGAATGGTAGAAGTTGCATGGCAATATATCTCGGAATGGCTATGGAAATGCCTTGATAGGTAGGTATGGTGGTTGTTTTGAGGAAGATATAAGGAGGTTTATGTGTGATACAACGTATCATATCACGAGGTTCGGATGCGCCAGCGAAGTTTGCACCACATCTCGAGGTGAGAAAAGGCAATGCATGGTACCGGAGAGGCTAGCAAATAGCGGAAAGGTGAGAGTGCATATAATCCATGGACTCACATTAGCCATAAAGAACTCACATACTTATTGCAGAAGTCTATTGGCCCTCGAAGCAAAGTACTACTATGCATGCCCCTAGGGGGGTTGGTAGGAGTTAACCATCGCGCGCCCCGACCTTCACGCAAAGGAAGACACTCAATAATAAATCGTGCTCCAACTTCTTAGCATAACAAGAGACTATACATACATTCTTTGGGAATCACAAACTTTAACACCAATATCTATTTAGATACATTATAACCGAGCCTAAACCAAGCTCTCTCACGCCCTCAATGATTTTGGCCGTCGGATTTTGCTTATGAATCGTTTCTGGCCGTCAGATGGTGGTTTCCGCGCGTGCTTACCGCGACCTGGGCTGCGTGTCCTAAAGAGCCGCTACTCTCGGGACTTCTTCTAAGGCTTGTGGTTGATTGGGCTTGGTCGGTCTGGTATTGAAGCCCATTTGTCTAACCGAGCGATCTGTCGCTGACTCGTCGATCCAGTCCAGCCGAGGCGCGGTTGGGGATCAAGCTTGTGAGGGGATCCAGCGTGGGATGCAGGCGAGGCGCTCGAGCGACAGTGATGGTGGCGATGGGGTAAGATCTGCGGCATGTCTTCGGCAGTCTTGCTCCTCTTTCCCTTTCCCTGCGCCAAGCGATGGCAAAGAGGAGGAGGCTGCTTCGCCGATGGCGTATGGTGGCTGTGCCGGTGGTGTGCGTGGATTGAGGCCATGAACGACGGCTCCGTAACCTAACGCCTCCCTCCGTGTCTCATCGATCGGCACACCATAGGCCTCCCCTCGCCTCTCCCTTCCGCTGGCGCACGAGCACAGCAGCAGGCACCTCCGGATCTCCCTTCCCTCCGCCGGACGGCAGGTGCCCACAATCCAAATTTTCTGATAGCTGAAATAGGCGGCCATGGGAGCCAACGCTCGAACTTGGGGAGCCAGATGCGATCAGAGGCGCATATAGAGATGATGATGATGATGATAACCACCAGGGGCAGTTGATTGTTTTGGTTTTCCCAGGTCCGATTGATTGTTTTGGTCAGTTTCGGTTCTTTCTGTTGATGCCTTTACCCATTGGGACCATGTGAAATGACTCTCGCCGGTGGTGATTTGTTGAATTGTTTTTGTAGGGCCTGCTGATGATGACGTTTTTGGGCCGACATGAACCTGATGTTCTTGATGTGGATGATGTAGCAGGCAATGGCCACACCGGCCAAGGGTCAACAACATGAGCAAGTGAACCAGACGCTATTATTGGGGATGGCTGAGACACTACAAGACATATTTTATCATATTATAGGCTAATCTTCACTGTTGTAAGTACCACACGCCACATATGACATCTCATATTGCGCCTACACAGGCAATTATAACATGCGTTCCAAACAGCATATGTGTGAAGAACAGAAACAATAGTGGATATGGGACTCTGCTCTGTGTCCAAAGCACTGTCCATTTTTCGGAAAATGAGTCCCTCAAGAATCCTCTGAATATAATCTCTTTCTGTATCGATTCCTTTTTTACAGCTGTCATAAAATAAAATGTGTAGCTACAGTTGCTTGATTACAACTCATGTTTCAGCTATGGACTTATGGTTTATGCATCTTGCCCATGTTCTCAACTTCTAACGATGTAAAAAATGATCATCACAACCAAATTTCTCATCTATGATAGTTAAGTTAAGCTATAGTCGTGTGAGGTTCTCCACCTAATATTCTTAGCACTGAATTTGTAGGCCAGCAGTCATATACCCTAGAAAGATAAACACCTAAGTTTACTCATGGTGCATTATAGCAATTTTTACGTAGTACAATAGTAGTATCTTTGCATATGTTCTATCTCAAACCAATTTGTAGTATGTTTCCTATTATTACATCTCTTTCCTGCTATTACATCTCTGATTAGTGTACTTTCTTAAATAATTTTTCTGCTAATATTTATCCCTTTTTTTAGCAGACATGTGTCTTCGTGGTCATCTGTACATATGCTAATGGCAGCTTTAGTATTGCAAATCAACCTTCATATCTGTATCTTTTATTTGCAGTGCACAATTTGTGATTTAATCATTCACCCAACTGGTAGGATCTGAGTCTGGAGGACTCCATACCATGGCATTTAATCTTCTTACATGTTGGAATTTTCTTGCAACAACTGATGGTAACGATTGTCTGGCTAAATTGGTCGTACTCACATGAACAATTAGTCGCACCTTTTCCCTTCAGCTCGCTCCTAAAATTGACGTCTGCAGATGATACCCAAATTTTGCAGGCTGATAAAAAGAAGTTACAGTTTAATCGAAGGGAGAATGAAAATTTCAATATTGGCATCCTTATATAAGGCCTTCTATGTCTTTTTTCTAAGGCCACAAACAAGAAAACATGCAGTCGTCTTATGGCCGTGGGATGGAGGGCGGCGTGCAAGGACAACCAAGGAGATCACATCCACCTACTTTTGGCTGTTTGTGTGAGTAGATAGCTTCACCTTGGCTTGTTGTGAGTATTGCAACGTTGGTTATCAGTTATCATTCTCCCCTTCTTTGTTAAAATCATGGTGCAGGTCACTCTTCTTTGGTGAATCATTCCAATCATTTCGTTGGGGCTCTGCATCCCATCTGAATGGGTACATTACCCATCCAAAATCAGAACCTGATGGTCACTCTACGATCTAATATTATAACATCTTATTCACTTCATGATTTGATGGTACAACATTTTGCAGATACCAACAAAAGCAGTGTTTAGTCCATCGCTGAATTGTATTGCCCTTTGCTTCTGGATATAGAACTAGATATCACATGGACCTCTCCCTGGAAGCAAGCAAACATTTTTGACTCGTGAGGTCTAACTTGTCATTTCTCTTTTAGAATTTTAGGAATGGTGCCAAGCTTACAAGTTAATGTAGGAGAGTTAATAGGAACTATACAAATGAAGTCAGAGTTTAGTTAAAACTTCATAAACATTTCTCGTAGCTAATGTATTTTGTCTTATGTACTATATCTTGTCGTGTTTTTATGTAATTGGGCTCTTTTGTTGTGAAAAAAAATTAGATGTGTTTTCTCTCTTCTCCTTTCAGTCCATCAAACTAATCCATGATATATATGTAGTTCTCTCATGGATGAGCGACCACCTAAAGGTGTTGTATAGTTCTTCCATTCTTCAGTGAAACATTACATTGACTTTCTATGGCCTTGTAGTTAATTTCTGTGATTGAGATAGTTACTACCAAAGGTGTTATTCTTTTGGTTAGGTTGCAGATTTGGCTATTTATTTTTGTTATTTTATAATTTGTATTTGGTGTTTGCAAATAGTTGACGTGTTCCATTTTTTTCAAGAAACACAAGATGTGGATTTTTGACCTCTTTGATTACTGTCCAACAAATGTGTTAGTACATGGAAATTTAACATTATTTTTCATGAGTCCATGCATTTGTGGAAGTTCCTATCATCTTATCGAAAAAATAGACGGGCGCTGCAACGCGCGCCATCAATGTTCTAGTTATATACTTAAAACATAAGTAAAACAAGCCATTGCGTCAATCCACATAGATTAAATTATCTTGGCCATCAATTTCCGATATTAAGAGCTGGGATTTTAAATATAAGCGTTACATAAAAATAATGTTTCATATTAATAGTTGGACCACGTCACGTACAGATATATACATATCTCAGCCAAAAAAACAGATACACATCCAACCGAAACCCACCACTATAGACAGGACAAGAAATCGGACCAATTCCTTCTGATTCCACATGAAAAAAAAACAGCTTGCCCGAGCGTAGAGATAGGAAAGTCAAAACCTATGATGAATTGGACAAGGGGTCAATCATGTGTGGCTAACAAGGCTTACAGCTTCCTTATTTATTTAACTAGCAAAAGGGCCCGTGTGTTGTACCGGGAGAAAAAAAAATCATAATCTTCAATGGCATGACTATATTTTGCTGCATCACCGAGATAGACTATCACTCTCAATTGTTTCTTGAAATCATGAACATTTTTTTTGAACTCAAGCACATATGTGAAATCGTGAACATTTTTCAAATTCATGAACACTTCTACAAATTTTGAAACATTTTCTAAAATCAAGAATATTTTTTGAATTCGTGAACATTTTATACTATTTGCAAACATTTTTTAAAACATGAACAATGTGTTTGTTATTTTTTCTAGAGTATTACTACTCAAATTTCAACCATATATGCCACTCAAAATTCCCATCCCCAAAAAATTCACGGCTATTTAATTGACCATTAGATGTCTGTCAAGAGACACTTGAAAAGATGATTTTATCCATGGGCATCAGGTGCATTGCCATCGGGTGTTCATGGCCACCGAGAACTTTTTTGTTAAACAATTTTCAGGAGGTGGCACACTATCTGAAATCTTCCTAGCTAAACGATGCATGTAAACAAAAAACAAAAAAGAACCCACCCGACCCCGTCCTTCCCAAATCCTCCCGCCGTCACCGCCAACTGCTCATCGCGCCGCCGCCGCCATCCCTCGCCGCCGAGACCCTGCACGCTGCAACCGCAATCTGCACCAGCGCGCCACCACCGCAAACTTCCCGGTCTCCATCCCCAGGTCATCGACCTCGGACCTCCCAACCCCTGCCTACCCGTTACCCTTCCTGGCACGCTGCCCCCACCCTCCCGCACCCTACATCCACTATCCCGCCGCCGGCCACGGATCCCTCCGGCGGGCCCCACCCCCCGCCCCTCCGGCCTTCTTCCACAGACCCGGCGGCATCCTTATTCGACAGAGCCGGCCTTCTCCCCATCCCGTTGCCCGCTAGCCGCCCGAGCAGCAGTACATCACCGTCTGAGCCCTCGTGCACGGCCACTGCTTTCCCTGGCGTCGTGCCCCGCCCCAACCCGCCGTCCCCGACGACCGCCTCAAACTCACGGTCAACCTGCCCGAGCCCCATCGCCGCGTGCACCCTGCACCTCGCTGCCCCTTTTACTCGCGCCGCCAATGTCCTTCCGCTGCTGCTGCCGCTAGATGAGGAACTCCAAATATCGCTGGATCCAGGATAGCGCGAGCCCGTGGCGAGGAGCTGCTGTGTGTGCGTGATGCTCGGTAGCCTCCACCCTACATCATACCCAGCAGCCGTCGAGCTCGTCGTTCGGCCGTATCTTTGGTCTGGACACGGCCTGGACCTGGAGCATGGCCTGGAGCAACGGCACCACTGTCGGAGGCCCGCGGTTTCAATCCCTTCTCCCGCTGGCAATTGAACTGCAGTTCATGGGGCAGTAGAACCGCCTGTGGGGCTCGCGTCCATTATCTCGTGTGCTCTTGCTTGCTGCCTCCACCGTAAGATGACGAACAGATCCGCGCGCCATCGGGAGTCAGTCCACACTTATATATACATGTATTCGGCTTGTGTGTAAATCTTGTCATAATGATATCCGAAAATAAGGTTGAAATCTCTTTTCAAAAAATGTAAACATTTTTAATATGATTTATATATACTTTACAATCTTTTTTGGCTTCGAGCTCCAAATTTGTGTGACTTGGTTTGTCTTTCTCTTGCTTCAATTTTTTGCTTACGACAGACAGAGGCTTGCCGGAATTGCATTTTGCGAATGCTTTAGTGACCCTAGTTCCACACTTATATATTGATATATTCGAGATACGTATAGATTTGTTATTAGGCGATACTAAAGTACAATAAATTATTTCACAGTATTAAATTATTTTAATGTCAGTTTTGAATATGTTTTTCTTATTTTTGTCTCATTGTAGCCTGAGGTCCAAATTTATGAACGACTTGGCTCCAATTAACATGGTGGCTCTGCAGAATCGTTGCCGTACAGCATCATTCAGCAGCTCCACACAGCCTCCGGCCACAGCCCACACACACGCTCGACTCCTTGTGTGGTTGGGCCTTTTTTTTGGATTGGGCTTAGGTTTTTTAATTGGCCAGTGTTCTGTATTTTTTTAATAACCGGTGTTCAGTTCTCATACGTATTTGGCTACAGCTTGGTCGTTTGACTTGCCATGTCCGATTGAAGTAATGCACGTTAAATTGATTAACCCTAGGATTAGGATCCTTTTTTCCTTGTTGTTTTTTAATTTATGTCTCCCTGCCGTTAGGTGCACATAGAAACGTGATAGGTATTTTTTGTGAGGATGAAACGCGATGGACTATGGTTCTAAGTTTCCGATTTAGTACAGATAATTTGGCGTACGTGTCCGTTAGTCTGCTATAGTTTCTACTTTTCTATTTTAATTCTTTTTACCTTATATGTATATATGTGACAACTCAATGTGCTGGCACGTTTACATGTTAAATATGTGTTACGTAAAAACTATTAAATCTAAACTGTTACTGTTCTCATCAAATGGTGCAAATAATAATTGTAAAAGCATATTACGACTGAGCGGAAGCGTATTGTGCCGGTGAACCCACGGAGTCAATCCGTCTTTTATTATCAGAGAAATAGATTAGAAGATATGCCAAAGGCCCGTGCCCTCCTGTGTGTCCGCCATCAAGCCGGCGCACCGACGCGGAGGCAGTGTACTATTCAGATCAGTGCATATAATGAAAGGCGTATATGGTGCTGCACAAGGCCGTGAGATCGCTGTCAACAATCGAAGGTGTATATGGTGGTGCACAAGGCCATGGGGTCGCCGTCTCGCCGTCGCGGCAACACGATCAAGTGATCAGTCAAGGGGTGAACGAGGCGATGGCTTCAGCCTCCGCCACGCACAATAAAACACATGCATACTGATGCCTCGATGTGGACAAGTGCGCTGATCCAAAAGAAAGAGGTGCGCCGATCCATCTCTTTGTTTCCTACAGCACATATGCTAATCGATTCTTCATGTAGACCAGCTACTACTTGGTATGTGTTTGATCATACGAGCTAGCTGATACATATATAACGTATGCATGCTTGCAAGATATATGCCTTTTCTTTCTATGAAGGTATATGCATTTATTTTAATTTTTTAGATGGGATATACATTGTGCCGTGTGAGATCACTTGGTTATGAAGTAACTATGTATTTTACACAAAAAATAGTATCGGCTGTTTGTAGACAGGATATATGCATCGCCCGTTTGTGTGTAAAATAATTGCAATTTTTTGCCGCAAAAAACCTACATGTTTTACAAAAAATGGCCGATGCGTTGGAATTTTTGTTATATAATCCATTTGATTAAGAATCTTATATATTGTTTAGGTAACATCTAATGGGTATGATCTGCTACAATGAAGGTCTACCGAATGTATTTCCTCATATTTTCCCTTTTAAATCTTTTTTTCTAGCATCTAGGCAACCAGATTCTGTCCACTGAATAAATGGCTTGCTTTTTGTGAGATGTTCTAGCATAATTTACTTTCCTAACCAACAGTGACCTCTAATAACCATCTAGCGAAGGGTCCAGTTCCGGAAAAAGGGAAGAGTTTGACCATAACACACAACGCATAGAAAGGAAGGTTCCTAGCAGAATATGTGTACTTCATCTACGATTCCTCAGGGGGGGGGGGGGGGGGGAATGACATCATTTACGATTTTTTTATAATAGTAAAATGATTCAGACTCAACTTAGAGCTCCACCGTTTGTGATAAAAATCTTTCGTATGCCATGTGACCACAAATTTTGCATCAGCACACATAGACGTATCAATTCAACATGTTCCTTTTTCTTTTCTTTCCTGAAGTTCTTATGAGTAGCACCAAAGAAAAACTTAAAACTTGGAGCAAGAAAAAACTTCTATTGCATGCAAATTAATCAAGGCAGTTTTGGAATCATTTTCTTTTTTTTCGAAACGAAGGCAAAAGATTTGCCTCATCGATTAATTAAGAAAAAGAGAATTGCCCAGTTAATTAACGGAAAACTGGGCAAAAACCGATACATATAGACCACATGCGGACTACTCGCTAAGAAAGAAACTCCATGACACCACGGTCAACCCAACAAACATACATAACATGCAACAACCACAAACCCTCACAAAATGACATCGCAACGAAACCACCAAACGCCACTCCATTAAGCAGCCGCGCACGCCTTCCTAATGACATCAGTCTTCTTGCCTATACTCCTGATAGGCTTCTTCATCTTCTTAATTTTGCCCGTAGAAACCTCCTCCGCTAGGAGGCAAGCAATCGTCTTGGCAGACCCAGGACAAGCTGCATCCAAGCCAGTGAGCAAGCGGCCAAGCTTTTTCGCGAAGACCACCTCGTCAATACGTGCCAACATAGTGTCACGGTCAAAGATGAGAGACTGGACGGGCTTCGGCGCCTTAGAAACAGGTGTCAAAGCACCTACCTCATCAAACTCAGCACCAACAGACGCCACCGGGCCAACAACCTCAGGTGAGAGAGCAGCAGCAGCCGCCAAACCTCCAAGGTTCACAAAGGCAAGCGGCTGACTCGGCTCCAATGAAAACGATGAGGTCGCAGTTGGCATCACCAAGTCCCCTCCAAGAGACCCTATCTCCTCAGGAAGCACCATCGAAATAGGCAAAGTGGGCTCCCCACAAAGCTTCTGAAGCTCAGGCATAATCCGCAGCACCGGAGTCACGACCTCAACAATGACTTCGCTCCCGGAAGGAATCGGCATGACAGGCAGCGACAACTGACAGGCTGTAGCACGAGGGGAGAGATCTCCATACATGCCACCTTCCCCATCGACAGAGTCAACCTGGATCTCGGGCAGTAGGGACACATCAGGCACAACCCCAATCTGAAGCTCAGGCAGCGAAGACACATCCGGCACCACCTCTAGTTTGGCATGAGCGGCCTCCGCCCTCCCCAAAACACTACCAGCACGCGCAAGGCAGTCGTGAAGCTCAGTGCGAAGCATCTTGGTCTCCTCCACCAACCCGACATGCTTAGCCGAGATAGACCGGAACTGCACATCTATCATGGAGACATCACCGGTGGAAGCAGGCGATGGAGCATGACATTGGAGCGGCAAAGCTTGATGGACAGGCTTCTTAGCATGACAGAAGCGAGTCATGTGTCCAGATCGAAGGCAGTCAGTGCATCGGATTGGATCCCTGTAGGAGTGTGCGCGTTGACCTCGACAGAGACACCGGAAACACCTGTCTCTCAGCCACGCCGGAAGGGAACGCCGCACATTGATGGAAGGGCGATGAAAAGCTACAGGAGGCGGCGAGCGGCGCCCCTTCGAGACAGTCTGCCATCCCCCTTGCTCACACTCGAGAACATCAGTCACTTCATCACGATGGAAGCATCCACGCCAATCCCCCCAACCAAGAGCAGCGAGTGCAGGAGGTTGGCCGTCGGGCAGGCAAGGGCGTCCAGCAGGCGGCGAAGCAAAGGTATCCAGGCCCTCCTGGGAACGAGGCTTCTGCCCTCCGATGGCCGGGTCCGATCTGCGGCAAGCAAGTGCAGCCGCGGCTAGTGCGGCGGCGGCGAACGACGGTGCGGGAGGGACCACGGGCGTTGGCTCAGAGGGGAGCGAGCTCTATGGTGATGGACGCGAGCTCCCGGGCACGGCCGGCAGGAGGAGGGACGGGGCCGCCACGGGGATCAGGATGTCGACAGCAGCAGCCGTCGTCGACGGAGCGGGGCAGCCACCAGCTGCCGCGGGCTTCGGTGACGTGAGCGCTTCGAGCTCGCATGGAGGCATCACCAACACCGCCATGGGCACGGCACGAAGCTGGGTGGGCAGGTCCATCGTCGTCGTCGGCGGCGGCGGAAGCAGGAGGTCCCGATCCAGATCTGACCGGGAAAACGATAGAGATGGCGGCGGGACGACAACCGGTTTGAAACCCACAGGCAACGAGGGTGGAGGCGGCGGCAGCATGGCGGCTGGGCTGCGAGCCAGCGGTGGGGTGGCCGACGAGGCCGGAGTGGCCGTCGCCAGCGCGCGCTAGCAGGAGAGCTCGGGGTCGGGTCTGCTCTAGAGAAATCGGCAAGAGTAGGCCCCTCCAATACGATTCTTTTACCCATGCGCACTATACACATTTTCGTTCTGAATAAGATAGTTATATAGTTTTTTTTTTTTGCACATTCACCGCCATCCCGAATTTTATAAACTTTCATGCCCGCTAATTTCCTGATACTAATAATACAGACCGCAATTGGACAAAAGTGGTCCCTTAAAAATATATTGCAATTCTATTTTATTTTGAACAATGAATTTTAGGATTTAAAACAACTCTTACTGTACAATGGATTAATCAAGATAGTTTGATGGAATAGCTATACACAACTGTATTTTTCTGTTTTGCACATTCTTCTACGTCATTTTTTTACAATTTTTTGTCGCCTCAATTTCCTCGATCATAAAACTAGAACCATATACCAATTAAATGGATATTTTAGCAAGTTATTACTACAAATTTTTGTTCTTTTAGACAATCAATACATGTATGAATATCAAAATAATAAATTACTAAATAGCATTTGTATTTGGATATGAACTACATCACAAGTATGTGAATTTCCAAAACGCAATAGATTCTGTAATAAAATCCGCATTAAATCCTTATAACTACTTTCAAAGTATATTATATATTAATTAGTAACTCCAAAATAAAGTGTGTGTTAAAAATATATTAGGTCTATAAATAGCACGGCTATTAGTGTACATGAGATTTTAATAATAACTTAGTATGTTAATAGTTCTTTTATTATTATAGAAACACGGTATTGAGGAATAATGTATTAAAAATAGAAATTTTATTTCCATTTATAGAACTTAGTATGTTATTGTGGAGCTCATCAACACAAACAGAATAGCCACAAAGACGACACGCATTAGTTAAAGTTCACCGGAGATTTCTTGCCTGTCGGTACGTATAAATAAATGATACACTTTTAAACAATACAAGAATACATGGATATACAAAATGATGTACAAGGCAAGCATGATAACATGCATGAATTTAGAAAGCATAATTCTGTTGTGGCTACAATACCGTACAAAAAAAATCACGGCATGCACATAATTGGCCATTTAAGGTATGCAAAAGTAATATAAGTTGATGAAAGTGAATACAATAAGAAATGAAAAGATGTGACGAGATTGAGTAAGAGGAGACAGTTTTTGTTGTTTCCAATAAATGTATAGTGGAATTGCATTGCCTTCGAAGGGAAGCAACATAGGAAATTAGATTAGTACCTATATGTGTGGAAGCATATAAAAAAACTTGATTTACCAGAGCTAAAAAAAGTGCAAATAGGACATGTGACGAGCAGAGAAGATGATAGATGTTTAAGTACGAACCATTGAGGTAAAGTGCCTTGAAATTTATTGACGGAAAGTGTAATGGGCACAGTTATATCTTGAATATTGGTGGCAATCTCACTCACAGATACAAAGATTGGTAGCGATTACATGAATCGGAAGTAGCTAGGGTTCTAGCGGGGAGGGAGAGGAAAGGGGATCGGGAGTTGGTAGCCGCCTGGTGCCGTCCGCCGTGATCCTCTGGATACCCTAGCCAGCCCCGCGTGCCAGCTTAAGTACGCCCTTGCCCTTGGGCCACGGGTTCCTCCATTCTGGGCCAACGTATCGTGGGTTGGACCTGGGGGCACGCTTGGGCCTTGATGATGGATTGGCAGGTGGGGTATGCTGGTCAGGGGCGCTAACACCCCCTCCTTCTTCAGAAGAGGCTTGTCCCCAAGCCTCTGCGTTCAGAAACTGAGCTTGGAGTGCTTCTTTATCTTCCCAGGTAGTACCAACCGCAGGAGTAGACCATTGGACTTGCACCTGCTCCTTCATAGCACCGTTCTTCTCGCGCCATCTTGATTGCAGCACCACAACTGGCACTGCGAGGTCTTCTTCTTGTGGTGGAAGCGTAGTGGATGCCGTTGTGCCCGGTAGAAGAGCTTGTCGTAGCTGGGAGACGTGGAAAACTGGATGCACCGTAGCTTGAGGTGGAAGCTCGAGTTCGTAGGCGACATCGTTGATCTTGGCGATGATCGGGAAAGGTCCGTAGAACTTGTACGGCAGCTTGTGATTTGCCCTTGGCGCCACTGACGTCTGGATGTACGGTTGAAGCTTGAGGAAGACTTGATCGCCCACTTGGAACTGCATGAACGAGCACTTTTTGTCAGCCTGGTCCTTCATAAGTTGACGTGCTCGGTGTAGCTGTTGTTGGATAACCCCTTGCATGACGGTTCGCTCCTTGAGCCAAGCTTGCAGTGCTGGCACTGTGCACGAAGTAGTAGCTGTAATCCCCCAATGCCTTGGTTCACGTCCAAACATAGACTTGAACGGGGTCATGCCGATCGCCGAGTGGTGCGAGGTATTGTACCAGAACTGCGCTAGTGGTATCCAGAAGCTCCAGCGTTTTGGACATGCCTGGACGAAGCATCGCAAGTATGTATCGATGCATTGATTCACCCTCTCGGTCTGGCTGTCCGTTTGTGGGTGATTTGCCGTGCTCATGTGCAGTTCCGTGCCTGCATACTTGAATAGCTCTTGCCAAAAATGGCTAGTGAAAACTGGATCATGATCAGACACAATTATGCCAGGGAACCCGTGAAGTTTGTAGAGCTGCTGCATGTAAAGCAAGGCCACCTTGGAAGCAGTGTAAGGATGCGCTAGGGGCAGAAAGTGAGCGAACCTGGTGCGTTTGTCCACCACTAGCAGAAGGCAATTGAATTGTCCCGACTGCGGCAAACCATCCACGAAGTCCATGGCGATCAAGTCCCATGATTCTTGAGGTATAGGCAACGGCATCAGCAAGCCCGGAGATGCACTACGGTTAGGTTTGGCCTGTTGGCAAACTTGACAGCAGCGCACATATTGCAAGATATGCGCTTTCATTTTTGGCCAGGCAAACAACCTTCTGATGTGTCGGTAGGTCACCGGAAAACCTGAGTGCCCCCCCCATAGCACTATCATGGAATGCTGATATGATGCGTTGTTGCATCTCTGTCGTTCCTCCCAGCCATATTTTGTCGCGGAAACGCAGGAGCCCCTGCTTCACGGTGAATCGCCCCTTGGGATCTTCGCGGATGGCCAGCTACTCGAGGAGACGTTCAGCTTGAGGGTTGCTGTTGTAGCTGTTGATGACGTCCTCAAGCCATGCAGGTTGACAGGAACTGACCGAGTGCAGAATCTCTGTGGTTTTGGCCCGCGATAGAGCATCCGCTGCGGTGCTGTCGCTTCCTTTCTTGTAACGGATCGAGAACCGCGGTCCCAACAGTTTTGTGAATGCTTTTTGCTGCCAAGGTGTAGTGAGGCGTTGCTCATTGAGATGGACCAGGCTGCGTTGATCCGTTGAGATGATGAATTCATCATGCTGGAGGTACGGTCGCCATTGGTCTAAAGCCACGATTACTACTAGGTACTCCTTTTCATATGTGGATAGGCCTTGGTACCGCGGGCTCAACGCTTTACTCATGTAGGCAATCGGATGGCCACCTTGTTGTAGAACTGCTCCGATCCCTTTGTCGCTGGCATCTGTTTCGATGACGAAGGTCTTGGAGAAATCTGGAAGGGCAAGCACAGGGGCTTCGACCAACTGTTTCTTGAGCACCTGAAAAGCTGTCTCTGTTGCTGAGGTCCAGACAAATGGCACCCCCTTCTTGAGAAGGTTGAATAGCGGTCGGGCTATGATGCCAAAGTTCTTGACGAAGCGGCGGTAATAGCCGGCCATCCCCAGGAAGCTGCGAACTTCCTTGACACAGGTTGGTGCTGTCCATTGTGCCACCGCCCTGATTTTGTTGGTTCAGTAGCGACTCCCTGTTCGCTGATGACATGGCCCAGATATGAGAGCTTCTGTTGACCGAATGCACACTTGGAGAACTTGGCCTTCCACTGGTCTCTGCGCAACAGTGCGAGCACTCGCCTCAGATCCCGCACGTGGTCCTTGAGCGTCTTGCTGAAGACCAGTATATTGTCGAAGAAGACGAGGACGCACACGCGCAGGAAGGGGTGGAACGTGGTGTTCATGGCTCCCAAAAATGTGGGTGGCCCTCCCGTCAGCCCAAAGGATACCACTCTGAATTCATAATGCCCGGAGTGTGTCTGAAACGCCGTCTTGAATTCCTCCACTTCGGCGAGACGAATTTGATGGTACCCAGCGCACAAATCCAGTTTGGAGAACCATGCCGCGCCGTGTAGTTCGTCTAGGAGCTCTTCAATCACCGAAACCGGGTACTTGCTGACATATGTGATGGCGTTGAGCTGTCGGTAGTTGATACAAAGTCGCCATGTTCCATCCTTCTTCTTGAAGAGAATAGCTAGGGAAGAAAAGGGGATGTTGCTGCGTTAGATGACGCCTGTGCGGAGTAGTTCTGCCACCTGCCTCTCGATCTCGTCCTTGTGGTCCAGCTTGTGATGATAAGGTCTGATGCTAAACGGCTGAGCTCCAAGGATGAGCGGAATGCAATGATCACATGCACGCCGCGGAGGTAGACCCACTGGCTCCTTGAAAACGTCATCGAACTCATCCAGAACTTGTTGTATGCGGGCTGGAGGTGGTGAACTGGTGTCCCCTTCTGGCGCAATCTCATGTATCAGGGCCATGTGAGTGATGGCACCCTTGCTGCACAAGCTCTGAAGTTGCAACGCGTTGATGACGACACAAGTGGACGACGAGTTGTCGTGGCCGCGAAGGTTGATGACACCACTTGGCGATGGAATAGCGATGAGCTTGGCACGCCAGTCGACTGTCATTGGACTGTGCTCCTCGAGCCAATCCATGCCCAAAATGACGTCGTAGACGCCTAGGTCCAGCACCTTCAAATCGGTGCTGAACTGATGCCCCTGTGAGCACCACGTGCAATTGGGCACACTGGCAGAGCAGATGAGTTCTCCCCCGTCAGCCACACGCACCTTGTGTGCCTTCAACAAAGGTTGGATGCCTGCCATACCC
Organism: Triticum aestivum; assembly: GCF_018294505.1. NCBI lineage: Eukaryota > Viridiplantae > Streptophyta > Magnoliopsida > Poales > Poaceae > Triticum > Triticum aestivum. The sequence continues at coordinate 139,360,531 of NC_057806.1, forward strand.
TCTGCAAAGCTTTTGTTGATGAATGAAGTTGTGCTGCCAGAGTCGACGAGCATTAGCACTTCACGGCCTTGAATCCAAGCACGGAGCTGAAATGCTTTGGATGACACCCCTCCCGTCACGGCCGATCGTGAGATCGCCATGACTGTTTCCTGTTGTTGCTCATCTGTGGGCACATTTTGTTGATCGGTGGCTGTGTCGATACCAAACAACTCCAAGAGTTCTTTAACTACATGGAGTTGGACTGATGTAGGGCAGGTGTGGTCATGACCCCAGCGCTCGCCACACTTGAAACATAGGCCCCTTGCTCTTCTGTAGTCGCGCAGAGTCTTGACCTTTGCTGCTTCGGCTCGAGCAGCATCGGTGCCACGCCGATCGGTCGCCCCAGCTTGTGGTGGTGGGTGACCTGGTGGCGGGGGAAGTGGCAACGCCGCAGGAGGACGCGCGTTCACCTCTGGAGGTCGTGGCTGGTAGTGGAATGACCGCGACGACTCCACGCCCGCTCCGTCAGCCACCTCTTCCTGGAGCAGGGCCAGAGCACAAGCTGTGTCCAAGTCTGGTGGCCGCTGCACCATGACCACCGCGCGGATGTCCGGCCTTAGCCCTTCCACAAAACGAGTAAGGAAATAGTAGGGATGAATTGAATCTGAATAAGAACTCAAATGATTTGTAATAAGCTCAAATTTCTCAATAAAATCTGCTACTGAGGAAGTTTGCTTAATGGTCTAGAATTGACGGATCAGGTTCTGGTGTCTATCCCTCCCAAATCTAGTGCATAACAAGGCAGCAAATGACTCCCAATTAAATGATCCTAGTTTCTTCTGTATGGACTGCAGCCAAATGGCAGCCGGGCCTGAAAAATTCAGCACCGCCATCAGAACCCAGAAGGATTCGTGGATGCCAAACATGGTAAAGTATTGTTCACACATGGTTCTCCAGAGATTTGGATTTTCTCCTGAGAACTGAGGGAATGTGATGGATGGGTGCGCCTGTCCCAATCCTGCTAGCATCTGACTAGCATGTGCAAACGGTGATGGAAGAGAACTTGGGGACGGGATTTCGAGCTGACCGTTGGTCGGGAGTGGCGGCGGTGTCTGGAATGACACCGCCGTCGACCCCCGTTGCAGATGGAACTCGTCGTGGTCAATGGACCCATGGGTCGCGTCCGCCGCGCCTTCAGCGACACGAGTTGTGGTGACGCGAGTCGCTGGCGGTGGCGCCGTTGGTGCCGGCGCCTGTGTACCCTCGCCGTTGGTGGAGCCGGGACGCTCTTGCTGAAGCGCGGCCACCGCCTCGCCCAAATCGGCGACGCGCTTCTCCAGATCGGGCCGCCACGACGCCAAATCGTCAAGGCGGGAGCTGACCGCTGTCAGGGCCGTCGTGTTGGCCTCCATCGTGGCCGAGAGCTTGTCGAGGTAGGATTTGATGGCCGGATCCATGTGCTCCAGTTGCAGGCGCGCTTGGCGGAGTCGGCGCGTCTTGATAAATTGAGCCAGAACGCGCGGTGGGGAGGGTGGTGGTGGCGACTGATACCAAGTGTAATGGGCACAGTTATATCTTGAATATTGGTGGCAATCTCACTCACAGATACAAGGATTGGTAGCGATTACATGAATCCGAAGTAGCTAGGGTTCTAGCGGGGAGGGAGAGGAAAGGGGATCGGAAGTTGGTAGCCGCCTGGTGCCGTTCGCCGTGATCCTCTGGATACCCTAGCCAGCCCCGCGCGCCAGCTTAAGTACGCCCTTGCCCTTGGGCCACAGGTTCCTCCATTCTGGGCCAACGTAGCGTGGGTTGGGCCTGGGGGCACGCTTGGGCCTTGATGATGGATTGGCAGGTGGGATATGCTGGTCAGGGGCGCACCCCATGGATGTGGAGTGGAAGGGAGAGAGACATGTAGAAGTCTATGGTTTTACATGGCAGATACATATACATATGTATATAGAGACAAACACACACATATGAGTACCATTTATATTTTTCTTTAGTTAGAGAGATCCCTGGCTACTATCCAATTCACTAAAACGGAAAGACCTTCAGGCGAGATTAAACAATCATATTCCTCAATCATCATTTTTTGGCACTATACATTTGTACGTACTTTTTGATTTTTTAATTGCATGCCCCTCCAATTCGTATATGGCTCTTACCAGATGAATTTTATTAAAAACCAGATAAATAAAGTTTACTCACTCCATTCCTAAATTTAAGTCTTTTTAAAGATTTCAATATAGACTACATACGGATGCATATAGACATATTTTGGAGTGTAGATTCACTCATTTTGCTCCGTATGTGGTCCATATTGAAGTATCTAAAAATAATTATATTTAGGAACGAAAAAACAAGAGACAAAAAAGTCACCGCGGTTTATCCACATAGGTCAAAATGTATGGTCCATCGATTTTGATTTTGCTGGACGAGATTAAATAAAATCTAAAAGTTATGAAGAAAATTAACATGTACACATATTCCACACTGTGTGCATCGCTTGATGCAGAGGCCAGGGTAATCCTCCTTTACAAAAAAAGAAACATCCAACATGTAAAGTTTCATTGCTAACATGACCCATTATTATATTACAAAAAGGAAAATTTGTGCCAAATTTAGATTCAATGTGTGCCGCAAGTTAAAAAAAAGATGAGACGTACGCCATCACGTGTACATGTACGGGAAGGTAGCACCTTTCTATTGTCAAAAGAAGAACTAGCATGAGGAGGGAGAGAGAGATGTTAATAGAAAGTTTCCTCTCGAAATATTACTAAGTTACTAAGTTTCCTCTCGAAACGTTACTAAGTTACTAAGTTAAAATGATGTTAATCAAAAGTTTTCTCTCGAAACGTTAATAAGTTACTAAGTTAAAATGTTCATATATATTCGAAACATATCAAGTGTTGTATTTTCTCTCGAAACTTATCCCAGGTAACTTCGACATAAGTGTTGTAACTCAAATTGGCCGATAGTAAACCTAAAATCGCTACCCCACGAGTTTGTAATCTAAGCGGAATATATTTCGGACAATGAACACATGTTTATATTTTCTTAATAATAAATTATTAAAAAGGCATGTTTTATCTCGGACGAACATGCCTTAAGTATATGAATATCTATAATTATATTTTGTTGTCCAACAAACTCCATTTGAAATCCTTAACAGCTAAGTCATGAATAAAATACATCTTTTAATATCACATTATGAGTACAAAAAATATGACTCTTTATAGTTATGATTTTTTAGTAAGAACTACAATCAGTAAGCTATTTCATGTGTACTCCACCGTGTGAAATAACTAAGCAGCAGATGTCAGCGTATTATTTATATATGTATGTCTTGAGATTAAACAATTAATTAATATTATATGCATGAAATTTTAAATGAGAAATACATGAAATTTATCTATATGATTTTTCATAGATTTCTATAGCAAATCCATAAATTTCTAATATCTTGAATACTTTTATGCGGAAATCGTGATTTTTGTTCCTTAACAACAAATACATAGCGACGGATGCAAAAACACCAACACCCTAAAAGGTATGCTAAAGCATTTGTTGCTTCTATCCACACAAAAAAAATCATATAACCCATACTTGATGTGTGTCAACGTAAAAATGTTTTGATGACAGATCAAAGAGGGGACATGAGTAGATTATAGACGAGCATGAGCATTCATGAATTATTGTCATACTTTTTTTTCGCAGATGGATTATTGTAATACCTGGAGCTCAAAGGACTTAGTGAGGCCGAGAGGAGCTACTCTGAGAAGAACTAAATAGTATATGCATGTACAAATTCAGATACAACATGGGTAAGAAGAACATGTTATGTATAACAGTATCATAGGGCAATAAAGACTATGTCCTTACAATAGCAATAAATGTAGAAACAACAAATCATGTTGAGTACATAACTAATTATTTGTGTCATGCTAAATATCATAGGTTTATGGAAACGATATTGGCATTAGTGGATAAACTGAATATATGATGAATTGAGTGAGGGAGAATTAATGTTTATAAAAGCTAATTTTCTTTTCAAGATTTTTGCCAATACATGTAAAAATGTACATAGATTCTAGCCACGCAAATGTGCGGGTCACACTGCTAGTTCTTACTAAACCACAATCATTCACTACTACCACCAAATATTACCATCTTTCTATCGCAAAACTATTGCAAGGAATCAAACTTATCATATTCAGTGATCTACATGAACTTTTTCATTATATCCTTCTTGAATACTGCTACCTCTTGAGCATGCGTTGCTTTTTCCTTGAAGAGAAAAGGGTGATGCAGCAAAGCAGCGTAAGTATTTCCCTTAGTTTTTGAGAACCAAGATATCAATCCAGTAGGAGACCACGCGCGAGTCACCTCGTACCTACACAAACAAATAAGAACCTCACAACCAACGCGATAAAGGGGTTGTCAATCCCTTCATGACCACTTGCAAGAGTGAGATCTGATAGAGATAATAATAATAAGATAAATCTTTTTGGTATTTTTATGATATAGATTGAAAGTAAAGATTGCAAAATAAAATAGATTGGAAACTTATATGATGGAGAATAGACCCGGGGGCCATAGGTTTCACTAGTGGCTTCTGTCAAGATAGCATAAGTATTACAGTGGGTGAACAAATTACTGTCGAGCAATTGATAGAAAAGCGAATAATTATGAGAATATCTAGGTATATAGGCATCATATTCGTGACAAGTAGACCAACTCCTACTTGCATCTACTACTATTACTCCACACATCGACCGCTATCCAGCATGCATCTAGAGTATTAAGTTCATAAGAACAGAGTAACGCTTTAAGCAAGATGACATGATGTAGAGGGATAAACTCATGTAATATGATATAAACCCCATCTTTTTATCCTCTATGGCAACAATATAATACGTGTCGTTTCCCTTTCTGTCACTGGGATCGAGCACCGCAAGATTGAACCCAAAGCTAAGCACTTCTCCCATTGCAAGAAAGATTAATCTAGTAGGCCAAACCAAACTGATAATTCAAAGTGACTTGCAAAGATAACCAATCATACATAAAAGAATTCAAAGAAGATTCAAATATTGTTCATAGATAATCTTGATCATAAACCCACAATTCATCGGATCTCGACAAACACACCGCAAAAAGAGTTACATCGAATAGATCTCCAAGAGAATCGAGGAGAACTTTGTATTGAGATCCAAAGAGAGAGAAGAAGCCATCTAGCTAATAACTATGGACCCGAAGGTCTGAGGTAAACTACTCACACATCATCGGAGGGGCCGTGGAGTTGATGTAGAGGCCCTCCGTGATCAATGCCCCCTCCGGCGGAGCTCTGGAAAAGGCCCCAAGATGGGATCTCTTGGGTATAGAAGGTTGCGGCGGTGGAAATAGGGTTTCGTGGTGCTCCTGGATGTTTTCGGGGTATGTGAACATATATAGGAGGAAGAAGTAGGTCGGTTGAGCCACGAGGGGGGAGGGCGCGCCCAGGGGGTAGGCACGCCCCCTGCCTCGTGGCCATCTCGTTGGTTGCTTGACGTCCACTACATGTCCTTTGGATCACGTTTGTTCCAAAAATCATGCTCCCGAAGGTTTCATTCCGTTTGGACTCCGTTTGATATTCCTTTTCTGCGAAACACCGAAATAGGCAAAAAAATAGCAATTTGGGCTGGGCCTCCGGTTAATAGGTTAGTCCCAAAAATAATATAAAAATATAAAATAAATCCCATTAACATCCAAAATAGATGATATAATAGCATGGAACAATCAAAAATTATAGATACGTTGGAGACGTATCAAGCATCCCCAAGCTTAATTCCTGCTCCTCCTCGAGTAGGTAAATGATAAAAACAAATTTTCTGATGTGGAATGCTTCCTAACATATTTCTCAATGTAATTTTCTCTATTGTGGCATGAATGTTCAGATCCGAAAGATTCAAGATAAAAGTTTATTGTTGACATAAAAATAGTAATACTCCAAGTATGCTAAACAAGCAATTATGTCTTATCAAAATACCATAGCCAAAGAAAACTTATCCCTACAAAGTCATATAGTTTGGCCATGCTTCATTTTCGTCACACAAAATGCTCTCATCATGCACAACCCCGATGACAAGACAAGCAATTGTTTCATACTTAGCCTTTTCAAACTCTTTCAACTTTTACGCAATATATGAGCGCGAGCCATGGACATAGCACTATGGCTGGAATATAATATGATGATTGAGGTTGTGTGAGAAGACAAAAAAGGATAAAGTCAATCATTGACACGGGTAATCAATGGGCTATGGAGATGCCCACCGATTGATATCAATGCAAGGAGTAGGGATTGCCATGCAACGGATGCACTAGAGCTATAAATATATGAAAGCTCATCAAAGAAACTAAGTGGGTGTGCATCCAACTCGCTTGCTCACGAAGACCTAGGGTATTTGAGGAAGCCCATCATTGGAATATACAAGCCAAGTTCTATAATGAAAAATTCCCACTAGTTTATGAAAGTGACAACATAGGAGACTATCTATCATGAAGATCATGGTGCTACTTTGAAGCACAAGTGTGGAAAAAGGATAGTAACATTGTCCCTTCTCTCTTTTTCTCTCACTTTTTATTTTATTTGGGACTTCTTTCTTTTTTTTATTTTGGCCTCTTTTCTTCTTCTTTTTTTTCGTCCGGAGTCTCATCCCGACTTGTGGGGGAATCATAGTCTCCATCATCCTTTCCTTACATGGGACAATGCTCTAATGATGATCATCACACTTTTATTTTCTTACAACTCAAGAATTACAACTCGATACTTAGAACAAAATATGACTCTATGTGAATGCCTCCGGCGGTGTACCTGGGATATGCAATGAATCAAGAGTGACATGTATGAAAATTATGGACGGAGGCTTTTCCAAAAATACGATGTCAACTACATGATCATGCATGGCAAATATGACAATGATGAAGCGTGTCATAATAAATGGAATGGTGGAAAGTTGCATGGCAATATATCTCGGAATGACTATGGAAATGTCATAATAGGTAGGTATGGTGGCTGTTTTGAGGAAGATATAAGGAGGCTTATGTGTGATAGAGCGTATCATATCACGGGGTTTGGATGCACCGGCGAAGTTTGCACCAACTCTCAAGGTGAGAAAGGGCAATGCACGGTACCGAAGAGGCTAGCAATGATGGAAGGGTGAGAGTGCGTATAGTCCATGAACTCAACATTAGTCATAAAGAACTCACATACTTATTGCAAAAATCTACAAGTCATCAAAGCCAAGCATTACGCACATGCTCCTAGGGGGGTAGATTGGTAGGAAAAGACCATCGCTCATCCCTGACCGCCACTCATAAGGAAAGCAATCAAAGAACACCCCATGCTTCAAATTTGTCACATAAAGTTTACCATACGTGCATGCTACAGGACTTGCCAACTTCAACACAAGTATTCATCAATTTCATAATTACTCAAGTAGAACACCTCTAATATTACCACCTTTATATCTCAAAACCATCTATCAAGCATCCAACTTCTCTTAGCATTTAAAATTTATAACCAAAGTGAATTACCATGCTGTTCTAAAGGACTCTCGAAATGATATAAGTGAAGCATGAGAGATCAATTATTTCTATAAAATAGAACCACCGCCGTGCTCTAAAAGATATAAGTGAAGCACTAGAGCAAAAATTATCCAACTAAAAAGATATAAGTGAAGCACATAGAGTATGCTAATAAATTCCAATTCATGTGTGTCTCTCCCAAAAGGTGTGTACAGCAAGGATGATTGTGGTAAAATAAAAGGCAAAGACTCAAATCATACAAGATGCTCGATGCAAAACACAAATCATGTGGCGAATAAAAATATAGCTCCAAATAAAGTTACCGATGGACGAAGACAAAATAGGGGATGCCTTCTGGGGCATCCCCAAGCTTAGGATTTTGGTTGTCCTCGGATTTTACCTTGGGGTGCCTTTGGAATCCCCAAGCATAGGCTCTTGCCACTCCTTGTTCCATAATCCATCAAATATTTACCCAAAACTTGAAAACTTCACAACACAAAACTTAAAAGAAAATCTCCGTGAGCTCCGTTTGTAAAAGAAAACAAACCACCACTTCAAGGTACTATAATAAACTCATTATTTATTTATATTGGTGTTAAACCTACTGTATTCCAACTTTTCTATGGTTCATAAACTCTATTACTAGCCATAGATTCATCAAAATAAGCAAACAACACACACAAAACAGAATCTGTCAAAAACAGAACAGTCTGTAGTAATCTGTAGGTTTCGAATACTTCTGGAACCCAAAAAATTGTAAAATAAATTTCTGGACGTGAGAAATTTATCTATTAATTATCTGCAAAAATAATTAACTAAATATCACTCTCCAATAAAAAATGGCAGCAATTCTCGTGAGCGCTAAAGTTTCTGTTTTTTACAGCAATATCAAAAAGACTTTCCCCAAGTCTTCCCAACGGTTCTACTTCGCACAAACACTAACTAAACACAAAAAAACACAACCAGAATAGAGGCTAGATAAATTATTTATTACTAAACAGGAACAAAAAACAAGGAATAAAAATAAAATTGGGTTGCCTCCCAACAAGCGCTATCGTTTAACGCCCCTAGCTAGGCATAAAAGCAAGGATAGACCTATGTATTATCATCTTTGGTATTTATCTTTTTAATGGAGTTATGCTCGAATCCGGGAGGCTCCTTACGTTTCCCTTCATACTCGGAGATTTTTAGATCTAGAGCATCCAACCTCTTATTGCAAAGTGTAATCAATGTATTCATGTGGTGAAGGTTCCCTCCATCATTTTTAAGAGGTTCAATAGATTTTTGCAATTCACATAATTTCTCTAAGATTTGGGTTCCCTCAGGAGATGGTCCCTTTTGTGGGGGAAGTATTCCTACTATCCCTTCTATAATTTCATAAGCAACACTGGGATCAATATCAATAAAATTCCCTTTGGCGGCAAAATCAAGGAGTTTCCTATGGGGTATGGTGAGCCCAATATAAAAATTACGAAGTAAAATCTTAGAGTCTCCCTCCATAGTGCAATCATGATTAGATTTTATCATCCTATACCAAGCATCTTTTAAGTTTTCTCCTTGTCTTTGTTTCAAGTGGAGAACTTCAAAATTGGGAGACGGAGGAGTGGTTAAAGGACTAGCCATAACGACGAGGCAAGCGGAAAAGAGGCAAACGGAAAAGAGGGTGAATAAAATGGCAAGCGTGAAGTGGGGGAGAGGAAAACGAGAGGCAAATGGCAAATAATGTAATGCGAAGGATAAGAGTTGTGATGGGTACATGGTATGTCTTGACTTGGCGTAGATCTCCCCGGCAACGGCGCCATAAATTCTTCTTGCTACCTCTTGAGCATGCGTTGGTTTTCCCTTGAAGAGGTAGGATGATGCAACAAAGTAGCGTAAGTATTTCGCTCAGTTTTTGAGAACCAACGTATCAATCCAGTAGGAGGCCACGCGCGAGTCACCTCGTACCTACACAAACTAATAAGAACCTCGCAACCAATGGGATAAAGGGGTTGTCAATCCCTTCACGGCCACTTGAAAGAGTGAGATCTGATAGAGATAATAATAATAAGATAGATATTTTTGGTATTTTTATGATATAGATTGAAAGTAAAGATTGCAAAATAAATAGATGGATGCTTATATGATGGAGAATAGACCCGGGGGCCATAGGTTTCACTAGTGGCTTCTCTCAAGATAGCATAAGTATTACGGTGGGTGCACAATTTACTGTCGAGAAATTGATAGAAAAGCGAATAATTATGAGAATATCTAGGTATGATCATGTATATAGGCATCACGTCCGTGACAAGTAGACCGACTCCTGCCTGCATCTACAACTATTACTCCACACATCGACCGCTATCCATCATGCATCTAGAGTTTTAAGTTCATAAGAACAGAGTAACGATTTAAGCAAGATGACATGATGTAGAGGGATAAACGCATCCAATATGATATAAACCCCATATTTTTATCCTCGATGGCAACATTATAATACATGTCGTTTTCCTTTTGTCACTGGGATCGAGCACCGCAAGATTGAACCCAAAGCTAAGCACTTCTCCCATTGCAAGAAAGAGCAATCTAGTAGGCCAAACCAAACTGATAATTCGAAGAGACTTGCAAAGATAACCAATCATACATAAAAGAATTCAGAGAAGATTCAAATATTGCTCATAGATAATCTTGATCATAAACCCACAATTCATCGGATCTCGACAAACACACCGCAAAAGAAGTTACATCGAATATATCTCCAAGAGAATCGAGGAGAACTTTGTATTGAGATCCGAAGAGAGAGAAGAAGCCATCTAGCTAATAACTATGGACCCGAAGGTCTGAGGTAAACTACTCACACATCATCGGAGGGGCCATGGAGTTGATGTAGAGGCCCTCTATGATCAATGCCCCCTCCGGTGGAGCTCCCAAAAAGGACCCAAGATGGGATCTCTTGGGTATAGAAGGTTGCGGCGGTGGAAATAGGGTTTCGTGGTGCTCCTGGATGTTTTCGGGGTATATGAACATATATAGGAGGAAGAAGTAGTTCGGTTGAGCCACGAGGGGGGAGGGCGTGCCCAGGGGGGTAGGCGCGCCCCCTGCCTCGTGGCCACCTCGTTGGTTGCTTGACGTCTACTCCAAGTCCTCTGGATCACGTTTGTTCCAAAAATCACGCTCCCGAAGGTTTCATTCCGTTTGGACTCCGTTTGATATTCCTTTTCTGCGAAACACTAAAATAGGCAAAAAACAACAATTTGGGCTAGGCCTCCGGTTAATAGGTTAGTCCCAAAAATAATATAAAAGTGTAAAATAAAGCCCATTAACATCCAAAACAGATACTCCCTCCGTTCCTTAATATAGGGTGTATAGTTTTTGGCACGGAAATTAAAGAACGCATGTGGAGGGAAAATTTCCCAAGTTTTGGGCGAGATTACACCTATCTAATTGGCATGAGAAAATAGAGGAGCTTGCCTAATATAAGGAAATGCAGTCAAATCCCTAAAAACATTATCTAGACGAGTGGTGCAACGCAATACACCTTATATTTCGGACTTTTTCTCAAAAATCTATACACCTTATATCAAGGAATAGAGGGAGTAATATAATAGCATGGAACAATCAAAAATTATAGATACGTTGGAGACGTATCAAGCATCCCCAAGCTTAATTCCTGCTCCACCTCGAGTAGGTAAATGATAAAAATGGAATTTTTGATGTGGAATGCTTCCTAACATATTTCTCAATGTAATTTCCTCTATTGTGGCATGAATGTTTAGATCCGAAAGATTCAAGATAAAAGTTTATTGTTGACATAAAAATAGTAATACTCCAAGTATGATAATCAAGCAATTATGTCTTATGAAAATACCATAGCCAAAGAAAACTTATCCCTACAAAGTCATATAGTTTGGACATGCTTCATTTTCTTCACACAAAATGCTCTCATCATGCACAACCCCAATGACAAGCCAAGCAATTGTTTCATACTTAGCCTTTTCAAACTCTTTCAACTTTTACGCAATATATGAGCACGAGCCATGGACATAGCATTATGGGTGGAATAGAATATGATGATTGAGGTTGTGTAAGAAGACAAAAAAGGAGAAAGTCTCACATTGACGCGGCTAATCAATGGGCTATGGAGATGCCCACCGATTGATGTCAATGCAAGGAGTAGGGATTGCCATGCAACGGATGCACTAGAGCTATATATATATGAAAGCTCATCAAAGAAACTAAGTGGGTGTGCATCCAACTCGCTTGCTCACGAAGACCTAGGGCATTTGAGGAAGCCCATCATTGGAATATACAAGCCAAGTTCTATAATGAAAAATTCCCACTAGTTTATGGAAGTGACAACATAGGAGACTCTCTATCATGAAGATCATGGTGCTACTTTGAAGCACAAGTGTGGAAAAAGTATAGTAACATTGCCCCTTCTCTCTTTTTCTCTCATTTTTTTATTTTATTTGGGCCTTCTTTCTTCTTTTCTTTTGGCCTCTTTTCTTCTTCTTCTTCTTTTTCGTCCGGATTCTCATCCCGACTTGTGGGGGAATCATAGTCTCCATCACCCTTTCCTCACATGGGACAATGCTCTTATGATGATCATCACACTTTTATTTTCTTACAACTCAAGAATTACAACTTGATACTTAGAACAAAATATGACTCTATGTGAATGCCTCCGGCGGTGTACCGGGATATGCAATGAATCAAGAGTGACATGTGTGAAAATTATGAACGATGGCTTTGCCACAAATACGATGTCAACTACATGATCATGCATGGCAATATGACAATGATGAAGCGTGTCATAATAAATGGAACGGTGGAAAGTTGCACGGCAATATATATCGGAATGGCTATGGAAATGCCATAATAGGTAGGTATGGTGGCTATTTTGAGGAAGATATAAGGAGGCTTATGTGTGATAGAGTGTATCATATCACAGGGTTTGGATGCACCGGCGAAGTTTGCACCAACTCTCAAGGTGAGAAAGGGCAATGCACGGTACCGAAGAGGCTAGCAATGATGGAAGGGTGAGAGTGCGTATAATCCATGGACTCAACATTAGTCATAAAGAACTCACATACTTATTGCAAAAAATCTACAAGTCATCAAAGCCAAGCATTACGCACATGCTCCTAGGGGGATAGATTGGTAGGAAAAGACCATCGCTCGTCCCCGACCGCCACTCATAAGGAAAGCAATCAAAGAACACCCCATGCTTCAAATTTGTCACATAACGTTTACCATACGTGCATACTACGGGGCTTGCCAACTTCAACACAAGTATTCATCAATTTCACAATTACTCAAGTAGCACACCTCTAATATTACCACCTTTATATCTCAAAACCATCTATCAAGCATCCAAATTCTCTTAGCATTTAAAATTTATAACCAAAGTGAATTACCATGCTGTTCTAAAGGACTCTCAAAATGATATAAGTGAAGCATGAGAGATCAATTATTTCTATAAAATCGAACCACCGCCGTGCTCTAAAAGATATAAGCGAAGCACTAGAGCAAAAATTATCCAACTCAAAAGATATAAGTGAAGCACATAGAGTATTCTAATAAATTCCAATTCATGTGCGTCTCTCCCAAAAGGTGTGTACAGCAAGGATGATTGTGGTAAACTAAAAATCAAAGACTCAAATCATACAAGACGCTCCAAGCAAAACACATATCATGTGGCGAATAAAAATATAGCTCCAAGTAAAGTTACCGATGGACGAAGACGAAAGAGGGGATGCCTTCCGGGGCATCCCCAAGCTTAGGCTTTTGGTTCTCGTTGGATTTTACCTTGGGGTGCCTTTGGCATCCCCAATCTTAGGCTGTTGCCACTCCTTGTTCCATAATCCATCGAATCTTTACCCAAAACTTGAAAACTTCACAACACAAAACTTAAAAGAAAATCTCCGCGAGCTCCGTTAGTAAAAGAAAACAAACCACCACTTCAAGGTACTCTAATGAACTCATTCTTTATTTATATTGGCGTTAAACCTACTGTATTCCAACTTTTCTATGGTTCATAAACTCTATTACTAGTCATAGATTCAACAAAATAAGCAAACAACACATGAAAAACTGAATCTGTCAAAAACAGAACAGTGTGTAGTAATCTGTAGGTTTCGAATACTTATGGAACCCCAAAAATTCTAAAAATAAATAAATTCTGGACGTGAGGAATTTATCTATTAATCATCTTCAAAAATAATTAACTAAATATCACTCTCCAATAAAAAATGGCAGCAATTCTCGTGAGCGCTAAAGTTTCTGTTTTTTACAGCAAGATCAAAAAGACTTTCCCCAAGTCTTCCCAACGGTTCTACTTCGCACAAACACTAATTAAACACAAAAAAACACAACCAGAATAGAGGCTAGATAAATTATTTATTACTAAACAGGAACAAAAAACAAGGAATAAAAATAAAATTGGGTTGTCTCCCAACAAGCGCTATCGTTTAACGCCCCTAGCTAGGCATAAAAGCAAGGATAGACCTAGGTATTATCATCTTTGGTATTTATATTTTTAATGGATTTATGCTCGAATCCGGGAGGCTCCTTACGTTTCCCTTCATACTCGGAGATTTTTAGATCTAGAGCATCCAACCTCTTATTGCAAAGTGTAATCAATGTATTCATGCGGTGAAGGTTCCCTCCATCATTTTTAAGAGGTTCAATAGATTTTTGCAATTCACATAATTTCTCTAAGATTTGGGTTCCCTCAGGAGATGGTCCCTTTTGTGGGGGAAGTATTCCTACTATCCCTTCTATAATTTCATAAGCAACACTGGGATCAATATCAATAAAATTCCCTTTGGCGGCAAAATCAAGGAGTTTCCTATGGGGTATGGTGAGCCCAATATAAAAATTACGAAGTAAAATCTTAGAGTATCCCTCCATAGTGCAATCATGATAAGATTTTATCATCCTATACCAAGCATCTTTTAAGTTTTCTCCTTGTCTTTGTTTGAAGTGGAGAACTTCAAAATTGGGAGACAGAGGAGTGGATAAAGGACTAGCCATAACGACGAGGCAAGCGGAAAAGAGGCAAACGGAAAAGAGGGCGAATAAAACGGCAAGGGTGAAGTGGGGGAGAGGAAAACGAGAGGCAAATGGCAAATAATGTAATGTGAAGGATAAGAGTTGTGATGGGTACTTGGTATGTCTTGACTTGGCGTAGATCTCCCCGGCAAAGGCGCCAGAAATCCTTCTTGCTACCTCTTGATCATGCGTTGGTTTTCCCTTGAAGAGGAAAGGGTGATGCAGCAAAGCAGCGTAAGTATTTCCCTCAGTTTTTGAGAACCAAGGTATCAATCCAGTAGGAGACCACGCGCGCGAGTCACCTCGTACCTACACAAACAAATAAGAACCTCGCAACCAACGCGATAAAGGTGTTGTCAATCCGTTCACGACCACTTGCAAGAGTGAGATCTGATAGAGATAATAAGATAAGATAAATATTTTTGGTATTTTTATGATATAGATTGAAAGTAAAGATTGCAAAATAAAATAGATTGGAAACTTATATGATGGAGAATAGACCCGAGGGCCATAGGTTTCACGAGTGGCTTCTCTCAAGATAGCATAAGTATTACGGTGGGTTAACAAATTACTATCGAGCAATTGATAGAAAAGCGAATAATTATGAGAATATCTAGGTATGATCATGTAGATAGGCATCACGTCCGTGACAAGTAGACCGACACCTGCCTGCATATACTACTATTACTCCACACATCGACCGCTATCCAGCATGCATCTAGAGTATTAAGTTCATAAGAACAGAGTAACACTTTAAGCAAGATGACATGATGTAGAGGGATAAACTCATATAATATGATATAAACCCCATCTTTTTATCCTCGATGGCAACAATACAATGCGTGTCGTTTCCCTTTCTGTCACTGGGACCGAGCACCGCAGGATTGAACCCAAAGCTAAGCACTTCTCCCATTGCAAGAAAGATCAATCTAGTAGGCCAAACCAAACTGATAAT
Source organism: Triticum aestivum (assembly GCF_018294505.1). NCBI lineage: Eukaryota > Viridiplantae > Streptophyta > Magnoliopsida > Poales > Poaceae > Triticum > Triticum aestivum. Next base: position 139,376,060 of record NC_057806.1, read on the forward strand.
TCAAAGAGACTTGCAAAGATAACCAATTATACATAAAAGAATTCAGAGAAGATACAAATATTGTTCATAGATAATCTTGATCATAAACCCACAATTCATCGGATCTCGACAAACACACCGCAAAAAGAGTTACATCGAATAGATCTCCAAGAGAATCAAGGAGAACTTTGTATTGAGATCCAAAGAGAGAGAAGAAGCCATCTGGCTAATAACTATGGACCCGAAGGTCTGAGGTAAACTACTCACACATCATCGGAGGGGCCATGGAGTTGATGTAGAGGCCCTCCGTGATCAATGCCCCCTCCGATGGAGCTCTGGAAAAGGCCCCAAGATGGGATCTCTTGGGTACAAAAGGTTGCGGCGGTGGAAATAGGGTTTCGGGGTGCTCCTGGATGTTTTCGGGGTATGTGAACATATATAGGAGGAAGAAGTAGGTCGATTGAGCCACGAGGGGCCCACGAGGGGGGAGGGCGCGCCCAGGGGGTAGGCGCGCCCCCTGCCTCGTGGCCTCCTCGTTGGTTGCTTGACGTCCACTCCAAGTCCTCTGGATCACGTTTGTTCCAAAAATCACGCTCCCGAAGGTTTCATTCCGTTTGGACTCCGTTTGATATTCCTTTTCTGTGAAACACTGAAATAGGTAATAACAACAATTTGGGCTGGGCCTACAGTTAATAGGTTAGTCCCAAAAATAATATAGAAGTGTAAAATAAATCCCGTTAACATCAAAAACAAATAATATAATAGCATGGAACAATTGAAAATTATAGATACGTTGGAGACGTATCAAATACCTATCATATCAGGACCAATTTCATAACCCATGCATATTTCCATTACTATTATCAAACTCTCAAAATGATACAAGTGAGGCATGAGAGTATAACTATTTCTTTAAAATATAACCACCGCCCTGCTCTAAAAGATATAAGTGAAGCACTAGAGGTACCGCCTAGCTCAAAAGATATAAATGAAGCATAAAGAGTATTCTAACAAATGACGCATAATGTGTGTCCCTCTCAAAAGGTGTGTCCAGCAAACATAATTGTGGCAAACTAAAAATAAAACAAAGAAAAGACTCATATAATGCATGATGCTCCAAGCAAAACTCATGTCATGGGATGAATAAAAATATAGCTCCAAGTAATTTACCAATGGTTGGTAGAAGAAAGAGGAGATGCCATCCGGGGCATCCCCAAGCTTATAGTCTTGGGTGTCCTTGAATATTACCTTGGGGTGCCTCGGACATACCCAAGCTTAGGGTCTTTCCACTCCTTATTCCTTCATCCATCGCGATCTCACTTAAAACTTGAAAACTTCAGCACACAAAACTCAACAGAAAACTCGTGAGATCCATTAGTATAACGACCCAATCATAAACGTTAGGTATTGTTGTAAACTCATTCATATTTTATTATTGTATAATAACTATTGTATTCTAACTTCACCATGACTTATACCCCCCGATACAATCCATAGATTGATTAGAACAAGCAAACAATGCAACGAAAATATAATCTGTCAAAAACAGAACAGTCTGTAATGATCTGGACAATGACCATACATATGTAACTCCAAAAATTCTGAAATATGAGGAAAGTGTGGGTAATTTGTATATCAATCATGTAAAAAAATTCAGAATTTTATCACGTTCTAGTGAATTTAAACAATTCTGCTACTGGGCAGAAAAGCTTCTGTTTTTCACGTAATCAAATCAACTATCAAACAAATCATCCCAAAGCTTTACTTGGCACAAACACTAATTTAAACACAAAAACACAACCATAATAGTAGCATAATTATGTGCACATACAAAAAATAATATATAAATCATGACTATTGGGTTGTCTCCCAACAAGCTCTTCCTTTATAGCCATTAACAACATAGGCTTGAGATTTTATTGATGCTCACATGAAAGATAAGAATTAAGCACAAAGAGAGCATCATAATACATTTGACAAAAACATTTAAGTTCGACATACTTTCTATGCATAGGCATTTTATGGGAAAACAAATTATCAAGACAAGCAATATCTAGCATATGCAAGGAAGAAGAAAGAAACAATAGCAATCTCAACATGAAGAGAGGTAATTTAGTAACATGAAGATTTCCACAACCATATTTTCCTCTCTCATGATAATTATATGTAGGATCATAATCAAATTCAACAATATAGCTATCATATAAGATTTTCTCTTCATGATCCACATACATAAAGTTGTTATGCTCTTCCAAAATAGTGGGATTGACATCAACTAAAGTCATGACATCTCCAAACCCACTTTTATCAATAGTTTCATCAGATTGAACACTCTCCAAATATGTGGGATTCTCTTTTCCTAAAGTTGACACTCTTCCAAACCCGCTTTCAATATTATTGCAAACATTATTATCAATAGCATATTCATCATGAGGCTTGAATAATTTTTTAAGATCGTAAGAAGCATTATCACCCCAATCATGATCATTGCAATAAGTAGTGGACATAATAAAATTATCATCCCCAAGCTTGCACCTTTGCATATCATTACACTACAAAAGAATACACTTCCGTGATGATACGTGTTTGTCATAGTAGGTCGCTTTTTTTGTCATGCATGTACATCCATGACAAATTTATGACAGAATCAAGATAGTCATACATGTGCTATCGTAGAAGTGTTCCATGACATTACAAAAATTATCATCACGGAAGTGTCCACTTCCATGACGATAAATCATGCGTCACAGAAGTGCTTTCGTCAAGGGTGACCGACACGTGGCATCCACCGTAACGGAATGTTGTTAAGCTGTCGGGTCGGGTTTTGGATCCGATAACCCGTTAACAGCCCCGACCAATGGGGATTTTCCACGTGTAAAATCATCATTGGCTAGAGGAAACACGTGTTGGCTCATCGTCGGGACAGATGTCATCCACTCACTGGACAGAAGGCGCCTATGATACGTCGACACATGGCATGGCCCAACAAGTTTAAATGGGTCGGCCCAACTAAAGGCCCACAAGATTTTGTGGACCATAATGGGCCGGCCCAGCTAAAGGACCACGAGATTTTGCGGACCATAATGGGCTGGCCCAGCTAAAGGCCCACAAGATTTTGCGGGCCCTAATGGGCCGGCCCAGGTAAAGGCCCACAAGATTTTTGTGCGCAATAATAGGTCGGCCCAGGTAAAGGCCCACAAAATTCTTACGGATCATAATGGGCCGGCCCAGCTAAAGGCCCACGAGATTTCGCCGACATTAATGGGTCGGCCCAGCTGTAGGCCCATAAGATTTTGAGGACCCTAGTAGGCCAGCTCGTTAATTGGCGGCCATGTTTTGGGCCAAATGCCGGCCCATATTTGATCCGGTCTATTAATGGCCTGCCACGCTCCGGGCCTAATAGTGGCCCATATGAGATCCGACCCGTTAAAAGCCTACCACGTTCTGGGCCAAATTACGGCCCAGATCAGGTCTGGCCCTTTAAGAGGTTTTGGGCCTAATTATGGCCCATATCAGATTCGGCCCGTCAACTGGACACTATGCTTTTAGGCCCACTTGCTAAAGTCCCACTTAGTAATTCAGGCTGATATTAGTTTTGGCCTATTAAGGGCCCGTTTAACATTTCGGCCCTATATTAATTTCAGCTTGTTAAAAGCCCGTCATATAGTTGGGCCTAACTACGGCCCGGTTTGCATCCGGCCTGCTCGCAGCCGATATCTAATTGGGCTAAACAAGGACCGAGACAATTTTTTGGCCTGTTAAAAGCCCGTGATTTGATTCGCACAATCATGGGTCAGGGTTCATTTCGGGCTGCTGTCGGCCCGTGAGCTGATTGGCACGTTTCAGGCCCAACCTACATCGTGATTGCATGACGGCCCGATTATGTACTGTAATTTTATGGTTTGGCCGGTTTACTACGAAGACAGGATATATATACAGTAAAATAACTGCAGCATCGTGAATAAGAAAAGACCTATACTATACAATAAAGAAATTACGACATATTACATCCACTGGGCATCAAAGTTTGCCACTATGATAATAAAGCACAAGCAGACAACAGATTACATACACTGGACATTAAAGATCGCCACCAGTGCAAATAAACACGCCGACAAAATAATATACAAAACTGACAGCACTTCAATAGAGTTTAAGAAAGATTAGCCCTGCTGGGGAGCTGCAGCGCAAGCAGCTGAGCAAGATGATGAGACTGTGCTTGTTCAACACTTATATCTTCCTCACTCTGAAAGATAAACAAGCGGACAGATGACAGGTTTTGCACATAAAAGTATCAGTGCTGACAATTCATCACATTTCTTACTGGCGAATAAAGTGACACAGTTTAAATTTGCATTAACACAATATGGTATTGTTCAGGTCAAGACATGGTAGGAAATGACATTGTGAAGGAGTTGGCAGCTTCACGACACCACTGGATTACAGATCAAGAACTCATAAGTATCAATGGTTAGTGTGCTGTCAATTTATACCATTTCAGATTGGCAAATAAAGAGACGGTTTAAATAATAGTAGAATGATATGACATTGTTCATAGTTAAGACATTGTAGAATATGGCATTGTGCTGTAGTGGGTAGGTTCACCACACCACTGGATTACAGATGAAGAACAGAAGCATACATGCAGTGCAAAAGAAGATCACTTGCTCTGTATAGTTTAATTTACATGGTATGAAGAAGGAACTTGGTTGTACAACTAAAGACTTAAATTGAGAAAGGACGAACTTTTGTTTATGAACTACATATAATAAACTTTAAACAAGCAATTTGATGCAAACACCAAAAATAAACAGTTGTTGCAGTCATGCCTAACCAAATATATACAACAAAGTTTGAAGGCTTGAGATGGACAAACTTACATTATTGGTGAAGACAGGCTCTATAAAGGCCTTGTCCATGCTGATGGGGGGGGGGGCAATTCAAGAAGTTTACCACGGAATCTTCTTCAAAAGCATTGCCTTTATTCTACATTTTGTTAAGAGTAAATATAGATGTGATAATATACGAAAAAATGGAGAATATTTAAGATAAGATGAAGAGTGATGCTACATAACCAAGTAGCTATAAATGTAAGTGCAGCGATACAGGCAAAAGGTACACCCAAGAGCAATGCACAACTAAACTTATTCGGTACCAACCTTATGGTAAGAGTAAATATAGATCTGATGTCTAGAAAATGGAGGGCAAAGGAAAATAAGCTGCAGAGTGATGGTACATGAACAACTACCTGTCATTATAAGTACACTGATAAAGGACAGCATGTACTTACAAGAACAATGCAGAGCTAAAAAAACATTGGCATTGGATATATTCTACACTAATGTAACCATTCATACAGATCAGATAATTTGGAGCAAAGAATTGATAAACAAGCTATCATGCATACTGCTGTCACATAATGAACCAGGTATGTATGCAAGTACAGTGATACAGGACAACAGGTGCTAACAAGAGCAAAGCAGCGGGCAGCATATTTGTGATATCCTGTCGTTCTTGTCAAACCGGAATTCTTCTTCGAGCAGATTTCCTGCAAAAAAGATCCATAAGGCACATGCGGAAAAGTAGAAGTTCAAATTGTCATGTGATTTTATAGACAATACCTCATCCTGGAACGAGACCAGTGCATAACAAGGTTTTTCCATTCAATGTCTTCTAAATTTAGCACAGGAGACTTCATCAGAAATTCGTTTATAGACTTGCCATCAAAGTGTGATTTCCTCAGCTAACACCGATACTGCTGCAATGCTTCCTTGAAAAGCACAAGCAAGCTTTGCTTGTCATGACTATCCAGATTTACCCTCGCCTAGTTACAATAATGTAATGTAAATCATTGATGTGTTCAATCAGCAGAAAACAGGAAAATAATAACCATGAATAATAGCACTTACACGTAAGTTGGACAGGAAGATGTGAAAATGGTGTTTGTCTTCACAATAATCTTCCCATGATGGGAATATATGCACGTAGTCCCTAACAACATTGAAAGCATTGTCTTTTAAACTGGGAATAAATGGAATGGGGTTCCAATCTGCAGGAATTGGCCGTCTCTGCAGTTGGGATAGGTCTTCGGCCGGTGGACTTGCTGTACTTTTTGCTGGAGTGGGATTTTTCTATGGTACAGCTGGTGCTATGGCAAATGAAATCGGTATACCTTTTGCTGGAGTGCAGGTCCTGTGTGGTGGGGCTAGTGGTGTGGCCAGTGAAGTATGGGTACAGTCTGCTGGAGTCGGTCATATACCTTTTGATGTCTGATGCACAAGAACAGCATTTGAGTGGAAAAACATGGTATGATGACAGATGGAATATGTATTGATAATGGATGGACATGGCATCTTGACATATATGATGAGTAAACTAAGTAGATGGCGGTGCAAGAAAGTAGAAGAAATGCAAGACAACATATGCAAGATACGTGCAATCAATAAAACCTTGCCAAATTAGAACAGGCACCTTGATGGGTGAACAGGACAGGCCATCTGCCTTTGACTCCTCGAGGTTAGAATAGTCATTAGGATGATATTCTGAACAAGAAACAACAGGTGGGGAGCGTACGAGTTTCATTGCTTCCAGAATGGCACTCAATGCCTTGCTACCAATTATGTAAGTCATTGCAGTGTTCCACAATATTCTTCTGATGCGCGGGTTCTGATATTCACTGTAATTGCGTATAATATCTGAGAACCATGAAAACATAAATAGTTGTGAGATTATCTTTGTAATGCAGATGATATTCTAATATAGGGGCACCCCTGTAAACACTTGTGTGCTATCACTGGATTCTGATGAGAGAGCTCATGTGTGTTGTAATATGGTGCGTGCATTTATATAATCTGGCACAAGTACACACAAAAATAGGCTCCAGAAGTAAGGATAGCTGGCAGATGATAGGTTCATAATATACTGTATAGAGAGTTTATTGCCAAACCATGATAACAAGAGCACACAGCAAGAGCATAACAGGGGTACACCACAACCAGGATATATAAATCGGGAAAGTGGAACTGGCTGGAAATTACGGTGTTGTATTGCCACTAGCAATTGAAAGCCTATCGATCACGTACAGGCCAGCTCTATCAGCTGTTGACTGCAGATGTCCCTGCTCCCCTTCCTAACAAGGAACATACTGTGCTTCCCATACAGAACACCGCACGGGCCACCGGTCAAACCACCGGCCCCACCACCTGTGTTCCTCCACCACCCCCACCCCGCCCCCACCCACGTCGAGTTTTCTTCGTTCGACGAGGCCCCACCACTGCCCCCACAACCACCGTCCCCACCCGAGCCCCTTCGATCGCACCGGCAAACTCCGGCGAGCTCTGAAAAATCGACTGACCCAATTTTGAAATTTAGTCTACTGTGATTTAACTAGTGTGGAATATAAAAGGGGAAAACCATAAGCATTGCGAGTATGGTGTTGAGCATGCCATGGCGGATCTGAAGGTGCAAAATGGACAAAGGCAACTTCGCAACCAAGATAAGAAATCAGAGTAAAGCAGTGGCAATCTATTTTCTTGCTGCGATAAATAAGTTGAGCAGATACGAAAGTGTACCGCCTCTGGTGCGGCACCGTGTACGCATCTACTGAGAATTTGATGGTGCTATGGTAGCGATGGCTGTCGACAGCGTGGAAGCAGATGTAGGAGGGTAGACGGTGGCGGCGGGGCACGATGGACGAGACGGTCGTAGGAGCGGCGCCGGCAAGGTGGACGACGGCGGGGATGAAGCGAGAGGACGGGATGCAAGGATCCTGGTCCGAAGCCGTGGATGAGAGAGGTCGATCTCTTGTAATGGACGGCGGCGTCGGGGTATCAGCTCCAACATGGTGGAGGAGGACGGCGGTGGATGGGGTGGCAGATGGCGGCGGACGGAGGAGGGTGGGGTGGAGAGGGTGTTTTGGCGCCCACGGAGTACGAATGGGGAAAAGGGAGGTAGAGAGGAAGGGGGAACCATGTATTTAGGGCGCGCTTGTCTCAAATGCAAGGAAATTTACAAACTTAGCCCCCGTTTCAAATTTCTACTACATCACAGCAACACTAGTCGGTTGGGGATAGGACGGTAATCTCGCATACACCGAATATTTGCCGACGAGAGTTTGTTTTTGGCGCCCACCGTGTATGAATATGAATCGGGGAGGGAGTCGATTTCGGCCGAGGACACACTGTGTTTTGGTGCCCACCGTGTATGAATCCGGGTGAGAGGCGGTTACGTCATGTTTGGGTGAAATTACAAACCTACCCCTATCAAAACCTATAGAAATCCAGCATATAGGCTTTGCGTGGCAGGGATAGGCAGTAGTGATTTCCATCTCGCAGATTTTGGTTTCGGGCGGTTATTGCGACTTTCCCCGCTTCATTTAAATTTTGCAGAGTGCATGTTTACCGTGCCAACTCAATTCGAATCCTGTTTGTATTCTATTTTTTTCGGGCGGGATCCATTTTCAATTGGAATTACATTCTATATACATCATTTTTTATATATACTTTCAAAAGCACAACACCATTTATACATAAATCTGGTTTACAAATGGCATGATCTCAGATTTATAAGGTTGTATCCATCAATTTGGATTTTCAAATATTTGAAACCACTTTATGTTGAAATCCAATGTATGCATTCCTCGCTAACTGTCTCCAATTAATGTGTGTTTCATGTGGTTTTTTTTACTTCTCAAACATGTATAATGTGTTTCACACACGCAACATATAGTGTAATCCCGTTTAGACATTAATTGCATATAAACCATGCATTGTTTGTAATTGAAGAATCTATGGATCACCAATATTGATAAACTATATAACATTACATGTGTGCCCAAATGCAAATGAATATGCATGTTTGATACACCAATTTGCGTTATGATATTATCGATGTCGTGATCTCCAGTTTAAATATTTGAATCCCCTTTAATCCAGATATTCGTCTCATATAGCTATCACTCATGCTTATATAGGACTATCTCTCTGGACCTATACGCGTTCATCGTCTCTCAGGTATCTCTCGTGCTACCTGTATGTTGACAATGATCTTTTATCTTCGTAACACACTGACGGTACTCTCTCCCTCGACCTTCATCACTCTATCTCTCTCTAAGTATATCTCGCTCCCTGCTATGTGTCTCTAACTATGATTCTCCATGTGGAATCTCTTTGTCTCACACAAACACAAAACTTTGTCTCCTGGGTCTCATTTCTCTCTACTATTCCCATGTGTGCCACTCGCACACCCCTCATACAGAGATGTCTTTCGCTCATTAGATATGAGAACGTACGATTCTTCCTCTTCAATATCTCTTTCTCACGCACAAACACAGACTCTGTCTCCCAGGGTCTCATATTTCTCCATTGTTCTCTTGTATGTCGCTCACACACACCCTCTCTCCCTAGAGATATATTGCGTTCCCTCGTATGTCTCTCTAGCTATCACTCTCGTTGTGAAATATCTTTCTCTCTCACAGACACAAAACTCCGTCTCTCTGGATCTCATTTCTCTCTGATATCTGTTTGTATGTGACTCACACGCACCCTCTCTCTATCTCTCTCACACCCACACACATTACCCAGCCTTCTGATCCACTCGACTCCTATCTCTAACGCACACTAGCTAGCATCTTTATCTTTATATTTATCTGTTTCTCCATCAACCTTTTTTCTCGCCCTCACTCTTGATTCCTATCACGCACACTACATATGTTTCTCTCTACATGCAGTCAAGTGCCCTCTCACACACATATATAACTTCACCCTTTGAACCACCCGATGGTCATCTCCAACACCCAAACTAGCAGATGTCCCTCTAGCTAGCATCTCCATCTCTGTATCTATCTGTAGTTTCTCCGTCAACATTTCTTTCTCACACGGAGTCTGGCTTCCTATCACCCACACAATATATGTCTCTCCATACATATGCATTTATAGGTTGGTCTCTTTTGCACAATCGGTGCGCCTCACTCACTCTGCTCGCCATAGATGCATGCTCTAGCCCACGCCACTATCTCTTAAAGACAAAAACACATGCTCAATTGTCGGGACTTCTTCCATGCATTCTCACATGCATGCATATTGTCATACCGATCCGTCTCTCCCATCACGTTGATCTTATGACTTATGTCTTCTTTTATTTATCTCGATCATGCGCGCGCACACACACACATCCCACGTATACATGTATACCTCTCACACATACACGTTCAAGGTCTCTATGTCTCCATACGTAGTTGATTACCCTCAATCCTAACGCCACATCGAATCGTTCTCCTCTTTTGTGCACATAACTTCCGCC